>NW_022680554.1:0-168166 GCF_009764315.1 Trachypithecus francoisi | reverse complement strand
ATTTTTATTCAAGAACAGTTATATCCCTTTGGAATTATTAGGTCTTGACAGCTATACATAAAGTTGATATAATGGGATTTGTCATCTGAGAGCTTCTTAGTCTTCTTTCATCAATATAGCTATATAATTGAAAATGTCAAGTTAAAATGATTTCAAGCTACAGATATCTGTCACTTATAATCATAAAAATTTAGCTATGATTACTAAATGTATGCATCATTTCATAGCCTATTAAAGAAAGCATAATTATTTGCAAAGCATAGAAAAGCATGTATCATTTTATAGTAATTATATATAAATAATAAAATATGATAATTTATCTTAAAAATTAAGATTCTCTTTAATAAAAGTGATAATATGTGATACTTATCAATAATCAAAACAGATGATATGGTATGTGAAGAATTCACAGGTAGTAAAATGAGTCACATTTCTATGGGTCCAGGAAGTGGGAAGCTACTCTATGTTCCTGGTCTCCAGACATAGAAATAAGAGAACAAAACTTTTGATTTATAAACCATCAATCCCAGTAAGAACCTTTAAGAAAATTTTAACATAATTTAATAATTTTTCCTACTACTTTGTTTTTCTGGTGCATAATATCTTCTTGAAATTACATGCTCTAATTTTGTAATGCTAATGTACAAAGTTATGGTTTATTGTTATATATTAAAATTTTTATATCTAGGAGATTTTTAGATTTTTTTAGATATTTTTACCAAGCTGCCTAAGATACATTTTTGTTTCCTATGTAGTTCGTATGTATATATTCCTATGAGAATAACGGCAAATCTATTTCTTCATTTCCAATTTTTAAGCTTATATCCTTGCCTCCTTTAGTTAGCTAATTTAGACATTCAGCACTAGTTTGATTAGAAATGTGCCAGTGGTCATCCTTGCTTTTATTTAATTTTTTATAAATGTAAAAAGAATTCTAATAATTACAAAGTAAGGCCGGGTGCAGTGGTTCACGCCTGTAGTCCCAGCACTTTGGGAGGCCGAGGCGGGAGGATCATGAGGTCAGGAGATCGAGACCATCCTGCCTAACACAGTGAAACCCCGTCTTTACCAAAAATACAAATAAATAAATAAATAGCCGGACATGGTGACGGGCGCCTGTAGTCCCAGCTACTCGGGGGAGGCTGAGGCAGGAGAATGGCGTGAACCCAGGAGGAGGAGCTTGCAGTGATCTGAGATCACGCCACCACACTCCGGCCTGGGCGACAGAGAGAGACTCCGTCTCATAAACAAACAAACCAACAAAGTAAGTGGTATAGATTTAATAAATTTGTTGGAAAATCCGGTGAAACCACAGCACAGATTGAAATCCTGATTTTCCTTTTATAAAACCCTAAACAGAGGCGCAACTAGACTGTGCTTGGACTCCTGACCCCCCAAAAAAAGCTACTAGATAATAAATTTGTTCTTTTTATGTTGCTTGCTAACTTTGTAATATTGGTAAGTGGCAAAAAATAACTAATCTTCAGTGAGCTCTGGCAGTTTGTGATTTGAAGGAATTTTCCTATTCCATCAAAGTTGTGAAATTTAAGAACTTACAGCTGTTCAAACTATTGACTTATGCTTTCAGTATCTGTAGAAAACTTTAATGATATGTCCATTACAAAAATCAATGATATTTGTAATTTATTTTATTTTTGTTCTTGGTCATCTGGCTGAAATTTTAAAAAGCCTATCAAATTCCTTTAAAAAAAAAAACAGCTTTCTGCTTCATTGATATTCTCTATTATTTTTTCTTTCTAAATTTTATTGCTTTCTGCTCATTATTATGCTCTGGACGCTGTAGGAATTCAGTTTAAATGGCTCTTGTCTGTTTGTTTGTTTGTTTGTTGTTTTGGTTTATTGTTTTAAAGGAAGTCTCGCTCTGGCGCCCAGGCTGGAGTGCAGCGGTGAGAGCTCAGCTCACTGCAGTCTCCACCTCCCAGGTTCAAGCGATTCTCCTGCCTCAGCCTCTGTAGTAGCTGGGACTGCGGGCACTTGCCACCATGTCCGACTCATTTTGTTTTTTTCTTTTTCTAGTTTCTATGAGGTAGAAGCTTACATCAATAACTTGAGACCTTACTTCTTTTCCAAGATAAGCCTTTTATTCTATAAACATCCCTCTAAACATTGCTTTTTCAGCATTCCACACAGTTCGATATGTTGCATTTTTATTTGCTCAGAATTAAACACTTTTTTTCTATATTCCTTTGTGGTTTTCTCTGTGACCAATGTGTTTCTCAGAACTGTGTTTCATACTAAGATATTTGAGAATAGTAAAGATGTCTTTCTGTTACTGATTCAAATATAATTTTGTTCCGAACCAAAAATATACATGATGTAATTGACATTATTTAACTTTTGTTAAAGTATATTTTATGGCACAGAATACTGTATATGTTGATGACTCATATGCAGATGGGAAAAAATATGCTTTCCCCTGTTGTGGTCAGTATATTATAATAATGTGATTAGGTTAAGTTGATTGATAGTGTTTTTCAGATATTTTTATAATCTTACATGGTTACATGGCTTCTATCATTTGTGTGTATTCAATCTACTTGTGTATATTGGTTCTATCAACTACTGAGAGAGGAGTGTTGACGTCTCGACTATAATTATGAATTTTCATCTTTTATTTTCAATTCTATGAGGTTTTTAAATTTATTGGTTTTTGAAGTTTGTTATTTGGTGTATAAACATTTAGAATTGTTAGTTCTTCTTGAAGAATTGACCGATTTATTGTCATACAATATCCTGCTTCATTACTGGCAACATTTCATTTTTCTAAACTTTACTTTGACTAATATTACTGTAGTTATTTCAGCTTTGTTTTGGTTAGTGTTGAGGCGGTGCACATATTCCCATTATTTTACTTTGAAACTTACTTTGTCTTTGTATTTACAATTGGTTTATTAAATGTAGCATGGAGTTGGCCCTCAATTATTTATCCAGTTTGATAAACTGTGTATCTTATTGTTTAGATAATTTGTATTTAAGATAATTTTTATATGGCCAGATTAAAATCTTCCATCTTTATTGATATATTCTATTTTGTTAATCTTTCTTGTGTTTTGGCCCTCTTTTTCTGTCATCTTTAGAATTACTTGAGGGGCATGTGTGTGTGTGTGTGTGTGTGTGTGTGTGTGTGTATTGGCATTTAATTATGATCTTAAATGTTTACGAGTATAGTACCTTATTGTTAATTATAGTTACAATGTTGTACAGCACATCCCTAGAGCTTTTTCCTCTTGCTTAACTAAAACCTTATGCTCATTGATTAAAAGTTACATATCTCCCCCTTCCCTCAGCCCTTGGTAACTACCATTCCACTCTGTGATGACACAAGTTTTCCTATTTTAGATACCTCAGATAAGTGGAATCCTGCAGTATTTATCACCTTTCTGTGACTGGCTTATTTCACTTACCCTAACGTCCTTAAGGTTCATCCCTGTGGTCACATGTTGAAGAATTTCTCTTTCTATTAGGTTGAATAGTATTTCAGTTTATTTATACACTAAATTTTCTTTATCCATTCATCTGTCAATGGACATTTCCAAGTCTTTACAACTTGGACTATTGTGCATAGTGCCACAATGAAATAGGGTCTCTATTTCTTAAAGATTCTAATTATAATTTATTTGGATAAACACACAGAAGATTGCTGAATCATGTAGTAGTACTATTTTTAATTTTTGAGAACTTCCATGCTGTTTTCCATTATGTATAGAATTTATATTTATAATTTATAGAAGGTTAAATCTGCCTCACAGATTCACAGTCTAATGTATAGTCTTCACAGTCTAATGTATAGACTCCCACGTGGCACTGAGGCAGATCTAAAAGCTCAGTCCATGGGTACTGGCCTGGAGTCAGAGGTCATGACAGTCTCCCCAATACTAGGTTTTATTGCAACAAACCTGGTTTAGGGTCCAACTCAAATCCCTATGCTCATTTCCCTCTCTCCAGTCAGATGGTATCTCTGTCCATGCTATGCTTCCTGAGGTTGGAGGAAGGTCCACATAATGCAAAACTGCCCTTCCCACCTTCTTTAATGTGTTTATTCTTATTATTTTGTTATAACCAGGTACTGTGACCTCCTACCTGGTCTTCTTAGCTCTCGTGAAAGTATTTTTGTATATGTTTTTAGTTTTTCAAATAGAGATTTCTGCAGATAAATGTTTGCTGGAGAGTCGTATTCTACCATTTTGTACCCTTTCTGTTATGAATATGAATGGCGAGCTACTCAGAATTAAGTTATTTTCAACATCAGCCAGATCCTCTTTGTGATATCTTCTTCTCTTTCATGTTTTTAATTACTTAATTTCTCTATATGTATTAAATATAATTAATTTATAGTCATGTAATTTCAGTGTTCTCTGTTTTATTATCTGGGATCTAATACTGTTGTTTTCCTTGTCTATTACTTGAGAAGCCATAATTTGGTACACATGGAGGAGGTGACTTCTTTCAGATCATCAACACTGCCCTTGAAGACTTGAGGTGATATGGAGTCAGGATGGGGTCTATGGGTAGAAAATGAACATATGAGAAAAGACACTGGGAGTCACCTGTATGTGAACACCTATCTGCAGATGAAATGAAGGATAGCCCAGGTACTCAAGATACTAAGAGATAAAGCAATTCAGCTCATTCAGTGAAGATCGGAAAAAATAGTGTGCAGTAGCAAATGTCTCTCTCATAAGGACCTGAGCTTTATACAAATTTCATTTGAACCTAGAAAAATATTTTAAAAGTCCAGAGATAAATTGTGAAAAAATATTTATCCATAAGAAATTGAATAAACTGGGCCGGGCGCGGTGGCTCAAGCCTGTAATCCCAGCACTTTGGGAGGCCGAGACGGGTGGATCACGAGGTCAGGAGATCGAGACCATCCTGGCTAACACGGTGAAACCCCGTCTCTACTAAAAAAATACAAAAAAACTAGCCGGGCGAGGTGGCGGACGCCTGTAGTCCCAGCTACTCGGGAGGCTGAGGCAGGAGAATGGCATAAACCCGGGAGGCGGAGCTTGCAGTGAGCTGAGATCCGGCCACTGCACTCCAGCCCGGGCTACAGAGCAAGACTCCATCTCAAAAAAAAAAAAAAAAGAAAAAAAAGAAATTGAATAAACTGGAAGAGGTTATGATTCCTTTTAGGCTACAAAAGTACCTGCCCCTTACCCACTCATCAGTCTCATGAGTATATATATTTTTAAAAAATGAAGCCTATTTCTGCTCATACAAGTTGTAATTCTCATTAAGTTGCATATTTGTAAACTAGATTCAATATAGCAAAACAATGCGTCATTTATTTATTTAAATTTCAATGAGAAAAATCTCTATAAAATTATTTATAGAGATTGATTTCAATTTCAAGGGAAATAATTTATTTCAATTTCAAGGAGAAAATTCCTATGAAATTATAATTATGAATTATGAATTATTTTATTGTTTTATTTCTAACATGACTATTAGCATTAATGTTAGTATTATTATTATATTTGTTTTAAATCTTCAAATGACCATTTCCATTCCCCTCTCTTTATAACTTAGAACCAACTGAATTTGGCAATATCTTACTTTTTTCTTCTGATACAGAAGAAAAGTCATATTATTAATTATTACTTGTGAATTTTTTATAACATTTATGCTTTTCATGAAGGCTTCAGTTTAAGCAACAATAGTATTATAGCTTTAACGTTATATTAATTTTTGTAGTTTGTAGTATGTTTCTAAAAATAGCATTGAGAAAATAAAGAACATACTTTCCTCATTAGAGATACATAATGTTTTTTTTTTTACTTTCAGATTGTACCTCATTTTCTCTATTAATGAATTCCTAATAAATTTTATATTCAAGATTCATTGTTTGATTTTATTCATTTGTCCATATACAATTTTATAACTAACAGTTTTCATCTTCTCTGATTTCATTTATTTCAAAAGATAACTCTTTTTATCTGAAGCTTCATCTTTATTAGGGATGGAGAATAGTTTATCTCTTTTCTTGGCAATCCAAGATTTGCTGCTTTTCTATTTTTGTTTGTTTATTACCTTTAGTTGAAAGAATACAACTTTCCTTGTAGAAAAATAATGTTGTTTTCTCTGTGTCAATTCATATTTCAAATAGGTTCTTAAAGATTCCACATGCTAAGAGTTTAGGGAAATAAAATAGGATGAAAGAGTGATAATTCATAATTTTTACCTAAACATTATCGACATATAACATTTGTTCAAGTTACCGATATCTTTCCCTGAAACCTGTACACACACAAAATCAAAGTTTATCTTTCAGACTTAAGCAATGTAATTGTGATTTAAAATATTGCCTCAGTAGCATATTGTCTTTGGAGGTATATTGTCTACTAATTTATACATTTTTAGTTACGCATTACTTGCCCTGAACATTATAGAAGGAGCAAAGAGATTATATCTTACCAAGATATATTTCTTTTTTATTTTATTTTATTTTTTTTTGAGACGGAGTCTCGCTCTGTCGCCCAGGCTGGAGTGCAGTGGCTGGATCTCAGCTCACCGCAAGCTCCGCCTCCCGGGTTTACGCCATTCTCCTGCCTCAGCCTCCGGAGTAGCTGGGACTACAGGCGCCCGCCACCTTTCCCGGCTAGTTTTTTGTATTTTTTTTTTTTTTAGTAGAGAGGGGGTTTCACCGTGTTAGCCAGGATGGTCTTGATCTCCTGACCTCCTGATCCACCTGTCTTGGCCTTCCAAAGTGCTGGGATTACAGGCTTGAGCCACCGCGCCTGGCCAAGATATATTTCTTGATCTACCCTGCTCATTGAAATTATCTGGTGTGCATTAAAAATTATCTTGATTATAGTGTCTTCTTTTTTCTACTCATTCTCTTTTCATTAGTCTGAAGTATGAGATGGACATTTGAATTGTTAAATATGTATGTAGCCAAGATTGAAAACCACTGCTTAGAGAAACACAATTTTTATATGCAGTCTTCTGAGCAATAGCCAAGGAATTCAAATAACTTTAAGGGTATGTAAATTTTGTCTAATTTCCGTTTTCTGTAATATTTGAGCCTGTGTAATTTTTGAAAGAGAGGAGAAATAAAAATATTTTAAATGTTTTAGGGGTTTGTAAACTTTATGTAAAAGTTAATAAATATTTTCAGTTTTGGGAACCATACTGTCTTTGTTCACAACTACACAAGTATGGCATTGTAGTGTGAGAGGAGCCAGAGATAACACATTAAAAATATATCTCAGTAAAACTTTATTTTCAAAAATATTCAGTTGGACGTATTTGTCCTCTGGACTCTAGTTTGCCAACACAGGCTTTAAATTGTTTTTATCTTCTGAAAAAAATCGAATTCTAACATACAAGTGGAGGGACTCCTGAATTTCTTACTTTCTTATTTGACTCTTATAAGGACCACTAGGTTCTTATTTCTGAAAGCTGTTATATAACATACATGTAATTTCTTCATATTCCTATGAGTTTTATTATTTTTTGCTCCTATTAACTTTTAGAAATAATATCAAAAATGCAAGATGTCAGATGAGAAAAACAAAATTACCTTTCTATTTTCTCTATCCATTGTACGTTGTGTAATTCAATTAGGCATAATAAAATGAGATTAATTATTAAATTCCCAGGTCTAGACAACAAAGGACATATCAGTTTTATATTATACACAATAAACAATAAAAATAGAAGATAGTACTCTAACCATTATAAAACGCATTTCCTCATATTAAAATAATTGTACTAGATTATAATTTTTTTCTTAACATTTAACATAATTCACTTGAATTACAGTGTTATTTTATTTATTGAAGTTATTCAGAAATACTTAAAATCCCTATAGGATTTTTTCTAAAATCAAATAGCTGCCTATACATCTGTATCTTCATTTGAAACTTATTCTTTAAATAGCTATACTGTAAATTTCTTGTAGCTAAATTTCCGTTTAATAAAGCTAATATAAAATTTCAGAACTTGCTGTCATCCAGCTAAAATGAAAACATTTACTCTGAAATATATATATGATACGTATTTTTTATACATTATTCACATATGATATAACCAATGTATTTTCAAATATAAGTTAAATATATAAATGTATATACATAATCTGTCTACCTAGCTATGTATTTATCTATCTATATTTATTTGTATATATAAATTAAAATATTTCTTTGGGAAATTTGAAAGAATTTGTCAGAAAACATTTACAGTTTTGCATCAAAAGTCATTAACAAACACTAATTATCTTTGCCAAACTCTTTCATCTAATATCAACGTTGCTTGATATTAATAAAGGCACTTTAGCTTCCCTTTCATGAGTGATTGAACAGTGTAACTTTTTGTATCCTTTCATGTCTGCTTTTTTCTGTCTTTATATTTAAAATAAGATTCTTGGCACTGCAGAGTTGAGTTTTGCTTTCTTCTCCAATCTGAAAATTTTTACTTTTTTTGCCACATAAAATTAATGGGATAATTAGTATGTTTATGTCAACATCTACCATGTTGCTATTTACTTTCTTTATTTTCTCCCTCATTTCCTGTATCTTTCCTATTTTGTATTAATTATGAGTTTTTTTAATGATTCCATTATGTACCCATCATTGGTTTTTAGTTGTTACACTTTCTTTTTACACTGGTAGCTGTTTCTGAGTTTATCGTGTACAATTTTTATCTTACCACATTTAATCTTTGATTTTACAATGTTGTTACAAATATAAGAACCTGAGAATGGTAAAATTCTATTTCTCTTCTCCTGGACTTTATGCTGTTGTTATATATTTGAGAAATACATGTGTTTCTAATGTCACAGTACATTGATATAATTTTTGCTTAAATAATTAATAAGCTTTAAATATTGAATAATAGCTTTAAGTATTTAAAAAATCTTATATATTGGCTCATGTTCTTGTAATCATTGTTACAATCTCTAATGTTCTTTGCTATTTACTGGTTTACTGCTTCTTCATATTTTGCTGCTCCACTGCCTTTGCACTTGCATTATTTCCAATAAGCATGACTTACTGTCATATATTTGTTTCACGGCACCTACCATTATTTTTCAAAATCTGCTGCTTTGAAGACTTTTTTTCTTTATCACGATTTTGTGAAATTAGATTATGATGTGCCTTACTGTAGTTTTCCTCATGATTTTTGTCCTTGGAAATCATTGTTTTTTCCTGTATTTGTGACTGCGGAATTTTTATCCAATTTGGAAATTCCTCTCACCCTTCAGGAATTCCAAAATTCCTGAAGGAAATTATGTGTATGTATATTATATGGTTTCAATGTTTTCTTTCCTCCAAATGTCGTGTTGAAATATGATCCTCAGTGTTGGAGGTGGCACCTAATGGGAGGTGTTGGATCATAGGGGTGAGCCCTATTGAAGTGCTTAACACCATCAGCCAGGTGTTGAGTGAGTTTTCACTCTTAGTTCACACAAGAGCTGGTTGTTTAAAAGAGAATGGCATTTCTCTGGCTTCCTCTCTTGCCATGTGGTATGCCAGCTCCCCCTTTACCTTCCACCATGATTGTAAGCTTTCTGAGGACCTCACTAGAAGCAGATGACAGCACTACGTTTTCTGTAGAGCCTGAAGAGCAGAACTGTGAGCCAAATAAACCTCTGTTCTTTATAATACAGTCCCAGGTATCCCTTCATAGCAATGCAAAACAGACTAACACAGTATGTGTGTGTGTGCTGCAATACAATTATGTGTGTGTGTGTGTGTGTGTGTAAAATATGAATCATGGACATATTTTAGTCTACGTAAAGCTTTCCCACAACTTAGGGATACTCTGTAGATTTTTTTGAGTACATCCTCTTGCTCTCTGTGCAGCTAGTTTCTGTTGTTATCAAGTTTACTGATACTTTCTCCTGTAATGTCTAAGCTACCTTTATTTCTAGGCAGTATTACTGTCAATACAGAAATCTGGTTTTCATTTTCAAAAGCTGGGTCATTTTAAAAATGTCTTTGTCTTCCATGTCTCTATTTAACCTGCTCAGTGTTATGTCTGCCATTCTGTATAAAATACAGTTATAATAACTTTTTTCCTTGCATGTTAATTCTAACATCTGTGCAAATTTGAGTTTGTTTGTATTGAATTATATTATGTTAGTTGTGGCATATTTTCCTGCTTTTTTTCCGTACTTAGAAAAGTTTTATAGAATGGCAACCATTGTGAAGTTTGCCTTTTGGATGTGGAATATTTCTGTATTACCATATATATGTTTTAGCCTTCTTCTGGGCTGCACATAAGTTACTAGGAAACAATTTGGTGTTTTGATTCTGTTTTTAGTTTTTCCTTCGATTGGTAGAACCAGTGTAGCATTTCTTCTGGAGATAATTGCTTCACACTATGGAGGAAAGAAGCTTTTTAAAGTGCTCTTTGGATGTTTCACGAATTATGAGGCTTTCCATTCTGGTTTGGGGGAATAGGCACTATTCTGGCCTTCCGAGCTCTGGGTACTGCTTTCCCATTCCCTCTACTTATATTTTTTCATGCGCTATTCTATCCCCTCACCCCACCTCACCCCTGCTTTTGTATCCAATAGTTTCCTCACATGCATGTGTGGGGCAGCACTCTGTGAACTAGTTGACTAAGATATTCGGAAGATTTTCAGAGGTATTCTCTCCCCACCTCTCCTAGCTCTCATTATTATTTTTCCTGCAAACTCTAGGTCTCTCTGGACTCTTCACTCTGGCATCTCAATGTAAGAGCTCACCAGGTTTCAACATGGATTCTCCATCATTTCATTATGGTCTGGAAAAGACAATAAGCTGAGGAAATAACAATTTTTAAGAACCCACTTCATTTGTTTCCCATGTCAAAGCAGTAACCTTCTTTTATTATTTGTTTCCATTATTTTGAAAAGAAAACCATCGCTTCCTATATTCCATGGGTCATCAAACTATGGCTCACAGGCCAAATTTGGTAATGTCTATTCACCTACAGATAGTCTGTGACTGATTTTGAGATATAATAGCAGAGTCAAATCATCAAATACTTGCAACAGAAAGTGAACATTCCTCAAAGCTGAAATATGTTATATTTGCCCCTTTACAGAAAACAACTTCTAGGTCTTGATGTATTGTATTATTTTTAGTTTTTTCCAGAAAGTAAAGTAAGTTTCAACCCTGTTACTACCTCTTGCCCAGAAGAATAATTTTTTATTGACAACTCCTTTTACTATCTTAATTCTTAATACAGATCATACCAATCTCTGTAAATATTAAAAAGAAACAATATCCATGTATATTTTAATGTCAATAGGTAACCAATCCCAATTCAGGAGCCTAGTTTATAGAATAATTTTGCCAAGTCTTATTTCTGTGTTCTTTACTGTATGTCAGAACGTTTTACTGTCCTGACAAATCCTTAATATCTAAGATAGTAGACAATGCAGTATTACTTACAGTGCTTAAACTGTTAAGTTGCGTTGAGTTAAAATTTGACTCTTGCTTCTTTAAAGAGTTCTGTTAACTACTTTTCTGTTTAAACAAATGCAAAATGATACTTTTTATTAATTCAAAGCTAATAACATGTCATGCATTACTGATTTATTAAATTCCTTGGAATTTTTGGTCTTTCTGCATAATTAAAATTAAGCCAAATGAAGTCTCTACAGCTATGAAGAAGTTTGTATATCTGAAGAATAATACTATTATTCATTGTTTTCCTCCATCCTTTTTTAGTCTAGTTGGATATGAATACTAAATTCGTAATAGTTCCCAGAATGCTCCATGAGTCATTTGCTATGAATGATTAACTGCTGCTATTTTTAATTACCTTTCTTTATTTGCCTCCCTAACTTCTATCCCTGCTTTAAAAGCTTTAGAGCAGCTCATTTTACTTGTTAATATGTAAGCATATGCTGTACTGTCCTTGGAATAATTTAACCTGTTATATTGGATCTTGATTTTGACTATGAAACATTAGAGATTCCCAAGACTTTTTTTCCTACTAAATCATTTTCCAAAAATATAATTGTAAGGCACTTCGGATTCTAATTAGTACAGATCTGATTAAATAGCCTATGATGCAAGTTAAATCCTATAAAGCACTGCGATGAATGTGTGCAGTCATGAAAACTAGCTTAAACTAGGAAATGTTAGGATGAGCCACTCAGATCAACCTCCAAGCAGTAAAACAGCAAATTCGTTTCTGGTACCATCTGCTGATGAAGAATATTGGAATCTTCGGTTTATTTAACTAGCCATTAAAGGATCTGAGCAGAGGGACATGATCTGATTTTCCATTTTAAAAGGATCACTTTGACTGCTAAGTTGAGAATAGACTTTGGAGTTATACAATTCTAAGTACAGAAACCAGTTAAAGGCTATTGAAATATTACAGGACATGATACTGTCTTCACCTGCAAAGTAAATATACATATAGAAGTGTTGCAAAATGGCAATATAGTAGACATATTTCGGGAGATTGCATATAGAGCATTGGGGCATCAAAGATGTTTCTAACTCCATCTGTCTGTCTATCTTGTATACTTGTCTTCATATCTATCTTTTCATTTACTTGTTTATTTATGTTCCCTAAGAAACTAAAATGATGGAATTCCTATTAATTAAGGCAGGAAAGAGCATAGGTTTGGAAGATAGGGGTAATTAAGAATTTTAGCTTTCACTAGGTTAATATAAAATATCTACTATTTATGCAACTGGTGATGTAATATAGAAAGTGAATACCAAGGTTTAGAGAAAGGTATAAGTTACAAACATAAATTTTGGAATTATAAGCATATAACATTTTATTTTTCAGGTCAAGAGAATGGATGTGATCCAAGAGAGTGAGTGTAGAGTACAGATATCCAAAGACAAAACCCCACGATATACTAGTATTACAAAGTTTGAGGAATGAGGAGGAAGCCTCAAAAAAGACTGAGAAGAGTGGCCAATAAGATAGGAGCAAGTCAGCAGAATATGGTGTTTCAGATCCAAGTGAAAACAATTGATTCTGAAACCAAAAAGGAAAGAGAGGAAAGTTTCTGGTTCCTCATACCTTAAAATCTCTACAACATTCATTCATCTGTATCTGGGATTTTGTATGGCATTTAGGCACCAGAATCAATTGTGGAAGATTATTGAGGAAGATGAAACTAAACTGAAGAAGAAAATATTCAAGACATCCTAAAGCTTATGAAGACTTGAATAAAAATGTCCATTAACATTAATGATAAATATGACAATAAGCCTGATTTTTCCAGATTACTTTTTATAACATTGCTGACATCACATAAAGAGACTGTCACTTCAATCACAAATTTGTTTTCACAAAACTAAAGGTATGTAAATTACATTTCCAAGTAAATTGACACAGTAGAGGCACAACAGCTACATAATTAACTTTAGGAATGTTGACTCAGATTTAAAAATTAAATAACTAAACAATCCATTCAATTATTTTCCCATATTCATTGAACTAACATTAATGATTTATTTACTATATCCTAAGTGAAAATATTATGGAAGCAAAGAGGACTGAGCAGAGGAGGGGGCAAGGTAAGGCACATCTGACAATATGACCTTCAGGCTATAATTTAAAAGGTGAAAAAAGAATTTTCAGGCAACAAGTCAAGCCAACAGGTACAGTAGAAAATGGTGGGGGGATGCCGGCGTAGGAACAGCCCACAGAAAACAATCACAAAACTGTGTGAAATGTCAGAGGGAAAGTGACATCATCAACAGCATGTTTTTATTGCAAGGTGGGAAGGCTGATGGAAGGTGGAGTGAGAAAGGCAAAGAGTAGACAGTTCTGGAAAGGCCTCTTATGTCAAGCTAAGGATTTTGGATTTTATCCTCTAAATCATGGATAGATTCTTCAGCATAGATACGGAATTATCAACTTTGTTCATTATAAAGATATTGTCAGTAGTTCGATGGAGTCAGTTCATCCAGTTGGGAACAAATATCAATCAAGCTGACTGTTTTAGCATCATGTAGACAACATAACTGGTTGATTAATTTAAATTTTCAGCCATTTGTTTTGACATGTGTATACACCGCCTCAAAGTAAAAATGATATTTTTAGCATGCCTGATTTAGTACATAATTCTTTATGGCAGCTATATTTAAGAGTCAGTTATATCACAGATCTTACAGGTGCAAAATTGTATGTGTGTGTGTAATATACTTTAATCAAAGTAAGCATAATGAAGTACATAAAATAAAATGGCATTAACAGCTAAACAAAAAAAAAGGTACAGTTAAAACTTTTCAAAAATATAATCACAAGCTTTGTTAAATAGTGAGAGTAAAGGATGATAGAACAAAAATTTAGGTTGTATTTTATGTCACCATTCAACTGAGGTTATCCTAAACTTCCTGGCTGGTAGTCAATGAGTAATTCACTTATTTTTATGCACAAAACCATATGCATTTAAAACTGATTCATGCTTTCTTGCATTATTTATAGCAAGTCTAATTTAAACAGGATATGATGTTGAACACTAGAAATAAGAAAAAGCATTACAAAAAAAAGGATTGATACAAAATAGACCTAGAAATATGCTTGATGCTTATTTCTGTGTCTACTCTACATTGGAATAAGGGCATAAATAATTAAAGTTAAGTCTTCAACACTTCAATTTGAGAAAACAAGAGAACATTGGGGTTTATTGTCCTAATGGTATCATATGTCATCAGAATAGCAAGCTGCAAATAAATCAGCAGCTATTTGGCAGAAATGAGAGGGGATTTGTAGAAAGGTTAAAAATTGAATTAGATAATTTTACAGTTGCTACTAACACTTTGCTTTTCTTGCTTGTTCACATATTTATGAGCACAATCTTGTCCCTGAAATTTCTGCAATAAGGTATCAACAAGTAAACAAAACATCAGAATATAAATAATGCTAGTTCACAATATTTTTTTGTGATTTTAAATGACTTTGGCCTATAAAAATGTGAGGTGAAGACCCATCAGATCATGTGGACTTAAATCTGGGAGATATAATTAAACAAACATAGGGCTGTAATGAAAGTAGGGCTCAGGGATCTGGGGAGGCAAATGATAAATGCTCACCACCAACATACATGTTGGTCTTAACAATCCTAAAGATCTTTTAAGACAGTGGGTAACTAAAGAGACCTCAATTATCTGATATGCACTGTGTTTCTTCTTGTCAATAACCTTAGCCCCCTTAATACTGTGTGACACCCTCTCTGAAAATATCTCATTTTGGATAATAAATTATATGATCAACTATTTAAAATAGGTAACTCTCTTTGACATTTTTTGTTTGTTTGTTTGTTTGTTTTTTGTTTTTTGCCACCACTGAGCTTTACCTTTTCCTTGGAACGCTATGTTCTCTTATCTTGGAGAGTTTGAGTTGAAATCCTCTTCTTCAATTGTAAATGTGATTCAAGCAATAGTTCTCATTCCTTTCCTATTTTGAAGGGAATACGTTGGCTGGTAAAGATGGCATATATAAATTTAAAACATATTCTTGGCAGCAACCTGCATGAAATACCAGAATCTATCTGTAGATTTTACAGTGCTACTTGCCAGGTGCTGTATTTCATAAAATGTTCAGAGTCCACGCAAATGATAAAAGTGCCAGACGGGACTTGTCCAACAAGAAACCTCAAAAGCTTTTCCCTTCTGTCAGTACAGCAAGTTACTCCAAATATGTGTGTGGGTATTATTTGTAACTTCCATTATGGTGATGGAAAGGAGTTGAATTGAAAAGGAATTAGAAAAATATTTTAAAATTTAGTCCATTTAAATTTCTTATTAATTTTACTGCATACATCTAGCTTTATAATGACCTGTCATCTAAAACTGTACAGATGGAAGTCATATTTTATTTTTATAATAGTATATATGCATGTAAAGTATAAATTCATTATATAAACATGGAACATACATCTAAAAACATATATAAATACTCGTGATAAAAACCAATTCTTCTAACTCATCACTTTTTATCCATCAGTCTACAACCCAGAATTAAATATTATTAACATTTACTGTATTTCCCTATCATGCACTTATCCATGCCTTCATTGTTCAATGAGAAATATTGTTACTGACTTTGTCCTATCAGTAGATGAGAGTATAGTTCTCTTAAACTACCTTGACTTTTGTTTCACAATATGCTGAAAACAGGGTTATTTACTAGTTAGTTGAAGCAATAACATTATTTTCATTGTTTTGATAATGGCCATCATCGTTTCAAATTGGTCACAGCAAGTTTGTGTAATGCAATATTGTAACCAAAATTTGTGTTTTAATATCTCTTCGCAATACATTCTTTCATACAAATCCTTAGATATGTTTTGCATCAGTGACAACTGGGACAATCTGACCATTGTAATTTTTTCCTCTCATTTTAAAACAATTTTATATAATAGACTAATTTTTAGAGTAGTTTTAGGCTCACAGACAAATTAAGTAGAAGATCCAGAGATTTTCTATATCATCCCCTTTCCCACATATATGGAGCCTTCCCCATTATCAACATTCCTCATAAGAGTGGTACATTTGTTACAATCCGTGAACCTATATTCATACATTATTACCCAAAGTACATAGTTTACATTAGGATTCACTGTTAGTGTTGTGTGTACTATGGGTTTTGACAAATATACAACAACATGTATCCACCATTATAGTTCAAATAAAGCAGTTTGATTGTTCTAAAATTTCTCTGTGCTCCTCCTATTTATCCCTCCCTCCGTAAGCCCTGGAAACCATTGTTCTTTTTATAGTCTCCATAGATATGCCTTTTCAGAATGTCATTTAGTTGGCATCACACAGTATGCAGCCTTTTCATATTGGCTTCTTTCACTTAGTGGTATACATTTAGGAATCCTCCATGTCTTTTCATGACTTGATAGCTCATTTCTTTTTAGCACTAAATAATATTCCATTGCCTGGATGCACCACAGTTTACCCATTCAGCTCCTGAAAGATAAAGTTGGTTGCCTCTAAGTTTTGGCAACTATGAATAAAGCTGCTAGAAACATTCAGATGCTGGGTTTTGTGTACAATAAGTTTTCAGTTCATTTGGGCAAAAACCAAGAATCATGATAGCTAGACCATATGGTAAGAGTATGTTTAGTTTTTTAAGACACTGTTATACTGTCTTCTAAAGTGGCTGTACCATCATTTTGCATTCCCTCTGGCAATGAATGAGCATGAGCATTCTTTTTGTTCCACAATCTCATTAGCTTTTGTTGTTGTCAGTACTTTGGATTTAGGCCATTCTTACATGTTTATAGTGGTATCTCTCTTAGTTTAATTTTCAATTTGTAATAATATATGATGTTCAGCATATTTTATATAGTTATTTGTCATCTGTAAATCCTATTTGGTGAGGGGTCTATTCAGGTCTTTTGCCCATTTTTTAGTTGGGTTGTTTATGTTTTTTTTTACTGTTGAGTTTTAAGAGTTTTTGTAAATTTTGGATGACCATCATTTATGAGATATGTCCTTTGCAAATATTGTTTCCCAGTCAGTAAACTTTTCTACACTTATATATTGACAGTGTCTTTCTAATAGCAGGGATTTTAATCTGAAAGAAATCTAGCTAATCACTTCTATCTTTTATGGTGTTGTATTATAGCTAAAAGATTGTTTTCATATATAAGGTCATTTAAATTATCTCCTATGTTATCCTCTAGGAATTTTATACTTTTGCATTTTACATTTACATTCATGATACAATTTGAGTTAATGTTTTGACAGGTATAAGGTCTGTGTCTATATTCATTTTTTTCCATATGGATGCCCAGTTGTTCCAGCATTATTTATTAGAAATGTTGACAGCTGTTCTTGTCTTCTTAGTTAAAAAAAATTAAACAAGAGACACCCAGCAATGGAGATGCAGCATAGAACAATTTATTGCCAAGGAGAAATAATATTCTGAAAGCCAGGTGCAGAATAGACAGTACACAATGAAAGAGGACTCAGGGCAGACTGCTTATAAGGATAAGATAGTATTGACTGTTACTGGGGAAACTCCTTTTTATGGGAGTCTTATATGATTATTCCTGAGGGGGTGGGAAGAGGTGTTGCTTGTAAGCATGTTCTGGGTAGTCCTCTGGGTGCACATGTGCAGTAGGCATACATGTTTGTTCATACATCACATGTCTCATTAGCATCTTAAATATTCACCCAGTGATATGTTTTTACTGTTATAATGAGCAAAAGGTCAGTTTTAGGGCAGGTAAAATCAAAATCTGCATGCTGTCTACAGGGGAGATTTCCTACTGGAGATAGCTTTGCTTGAATGCGCTTGCCACACAATTGCCATATCCTGAAGATGTGGTTACTTCCTTAACTACCTATCCTGCCCCAATAAGACTATCTTTGCCTCATTGTATTGTTTTGCCCCTTTTTAAAATTAGTTGGCTATATTTTTGTGGGTCCTTTTTGGGGCTCATTATTAATGAATCGGAACCCATTAATCTATCTGTCTATTCTTTTATCCACTTTCTTGATAATCTGCAACTTTATAGTCAGTCTTAAATTTGGGTAGTGTCAGTCCTCTAACTTTGCTCCTCTTTTCTTATATTGTTAGCTATTCCGGGTTTTTGCTTCTCCACGTAACTTTAGGATTAGTTTATTGATATCACAAAACAACTTGCTGAATTTTTTGTGATTATGTTGAAATATAGATAAGATGGGAAGAACTGACTGCTTTCACAAGAGTATTTTTGTTTTGCTTGTTTTTCTCACATTGTTCTTGTAAATTTTTTGTTAAATTTGTACCTAAATATTTTATTTGGGGTGTTAATGTAAATAATATCATTTTTCATTTAATATTCTCCTTTTTCATTGCTGGTTGTATTAGTCTGCTTGATCTGCTATCACAAAATACCACAGACTAGTTGGTTTAAACAACAGGTATTTATTTCTTACAGTGGTGGAGATTTCCAAGATCAAAATTCTGGCCAATTAAGTTCCTGGCGAGGCCAACTTGCAGACAGCCACCTTCTGTCTGAGTTCGTGTGTCCTCACATAACAGAGAGTTTTTTATCTGTCTTCCTCTACTTAATAAAGTCGTCAATCCCATCATCAGGACCCCAACTCCATGATCTTATTTAACTTCAATTACCTCCTAAGATCCATTTCCAGATAATTATATTGGAGGTTAAAACTTCAAAATAGATTTCTTTTTTCTTTTTTCTTTTTTTTTTGAGACAGTGCATTACTCTGTCACACAGGTTGGAGTTCAGTGGTGTGATCTTGGCTCATGGCATCCTCAGCCTCCCAGGCCCAATTAATCCTTCCACCTCAGTGTTCCAAATAGCTGGAGATACAGGTACATGCCACCATACCTAGCTAATTTTTTAAGAGTCAAGGTCTTACTACGTTGTGCAGGCTGGACTCAAATTCCTAGGCTCAAGTGATCCTCTAGCCTTGACCTCCAAAAGAGGTTGGATTACAGTCATAGACCACCGTGCCCAGACCAACTGATGGGACGTAATTCAATCTATAGCACTGGTATAAAGGAAATGACAGACTTTTTGTACTTTAACCTTATATCCTGAAACCTTGCAATAATTGCTTATGACTTACAAAAGGCTTTGTCATTTTTTTCAGATTTTCTACATAGACAATTATACATCTGTGAACAAAGACAGTTTATTTCTTCCATCCCAGTCAGTATATATTTTACATTTCTTGCCTTACTGCATTAGTTAGGGCTTCCAATATGATGTTGAAAAGGAGTGATTGAAAGGAATATTGTTGCTTTGCTCCTGATATTACTGGAAAGCTTTTGGTTTGAAACAATTAAGTGTAATGTTATTTGTGAGTTTTTTGACGGTATGTTTTATCAGGCTGAGAAATTTCTCTTCTATTTCCAGTTTGCCAAAATTTTTTTTTATCATTAATGAATGCTGGGTTTGGTCAAGTGCTTTTTAGGCATCTGTTAACATAATCATCTAATTTTTCTTCTTTATCCTGTTTGTGCACTAGATTACGTTAATTGAATAAACTATTGAACCAGCCTTGCATACCTGGGATAAATCCCACTTGGTCATGATGTATTTTTTCTATACATTGGTAGAATTGATTTGCTAATATTTTACTGAGGATGGTTCTATCTATTTTTGTGAGATATATTGATCTGTACTCTTTTTTTGTAATGTCTTATGTATTGATATTTGAATAATGCTGATCTCATAGAATGAGTTAGAAAGTAGTTCTTCTGCTTCTATATTTTGGAACAGCTTGTAGAGATTTAATATACATATATATATTTTTAAATGTTTGATAGAATTCACCAATGAATAGGTCTAGTTATGGTGTTTTATGCTTGGAAAGGTAATTCATTATTAATTTAATTTCTTTAATATATATTGACCAATTCAAATTATTTATTCTTGTGTTGATTTGTTACATTGCATCTGCAATGGGCTGAATTGTTTTTTTCCAAAAATTTGTATGTTGAAAACTTAACCCTCAATGGGATTGCATTTAGAAATAAGGCCTTCACTTGTAAATTTGTTTGAGTTCTTTGTAGATTCTGGATATCAGCCCTTAGTCAGATGAGTAGATTGCAAAAATTTTCTCCCATTCTGTAGATTGCCTGTTCACTCTGATGGTAGTTTCTTTTGCTGTGCAGAAGCTCTTTAGTTTAATTAGATCCCATTTGTCAATTTTGGCTTTTGTTGACATTGCTTTTGGTGTTTTAGACACGAAGTCCTTGCCCATGCTTATGTACTGAATGATATTGCCTAGGTTTTCTTCTAGGTTTTTTATGGTTGTAGGTCTAACATTTAAGTCTTTAATCCATCTTGAATTAGTTTTCGTATAAGGTGTAAAGAAGGGATCCAGTTTCAGCTTTCTACCTGTGGCTAGCCAGTTTTTACAGCACCATTTATTAAACAGGGAATCCTTTCCCCATTTATTGTTTTTGCCAGGTTTGTCAAACATCAGATGGTTGTAGATGTGAGGTATTATTTCTGAAGGCTCTGTTCTGTTCCATTGGTCTATATCACTGTTTTGGTACCCATACCATGCTATTTTGGTTACTGTAGCCTGGTAGTATATAGTTTGAAATCAGGTAACGGGATGCCTCCAGCTTTGTTCTTTTGGCTTAGGATTGACTTAGCAATGTCAGCTCTTTTTTGTTCCACATGAATTTTAAGGTAGTTTTTTCCAGTTCTGTGAAGAAAGTCATTGATAGCTTGATGGGGATGGCATTGAATCTATAAATTACCTTGGGCAGTGTGGCCATTTTCACAATATTGATTCTTCCTATCCATGAGGATGGAATGTTCTTCCATTTGTTTGTGCCCTTTTTTATTTCATCGAGCAGTGGTTTGTAGTTCTCCTTGAAGAGGTCCTTCACATCCCTTGTAAGTTGGATTCCTAGGTATTTTATTCTCTTTGAAGCAATGCAAATGGGAGTTCACTCATGATTTGGCTCTCTGTTTGTCTGTTATTGGTGTATAAGAATGCTTGTGATTTCTGCACATTGATTTTGTATCCTGAGACTTTGCTGAAGTTGCTTATTAGCTTCAGAAGATTTTGGGCTGAGACGATGGGGTTTTCTAAATATACAATCATGTCATCTGCAAACAGGGACAATTTGACTTCCTCTTTTTCTAATTGAATACCTTTATTTCTTTCTCCTGACTGATTGCCCTGGCCAGAACTTCCAACACTATGTTGAATAGGAATGGTGAGAGAGGGCATCCCCGTCTTGTGCCAGTTTTCAAAGGGAATGCTTCCAGTTTTTCCCCATTCAGTATGATATTGGCTGTGGGTTTGTCATAGATAGCTCTTATTATTTTGAGATACGTCCCTTCAATACCTAGTTGATTGAGAGTTTTTAGCATGAAGAGCTGTTGAATTTTGTCGAAGGCCTTTTCTGCATCTATTGAGATAATCATGTGGTTTTTGTCTTTGGTTCTGTTTATATGCTGGATTACGTTTATTGATTTGTGTATTTTGAACCAGCCTTACATCCCAGAGATGAAGCCCATTTGTTCATGGTGAATAAGCTTTTTGATGTGCTGCTGAATTCGGTTTGCCAGTATTTTATTGAGGATTTTTGCATCGATGTTCATCAGGGATAGTGGTCTAAAATTACCTTTTATTTGTTGTGTCTCTTCCAGGCTTTGGTATCAGGATGATGCTGGCCTCATAAAATGAGTTAGGGAGGATTCCCTCTTTTTCGATTGATTGGAATAGCTTCAGAAGGAATGGTAGCAGCTCCTCCTTGTACCTCTCATAGAATTCGGCTGTGAATCCGTCTATTCCTGGACTTTTTTTTGGTTGGTAGGCTATTAATTATTGACTCAATTTCAGAGCCTGTTATTGGTCTATTCAGGGATTCAATTTCTTCCTGGTTTAGTCTTGGGAGGGTGTATGTGTCCAGGAATTTATCCATTTCTTCTAGATTTTCTCATTTATTTATGTAGCAGTGTTTATAGTATTATCTGATGGTAGTTTGTATTTCTGTGGGATCAGTGGTGATATCCCCTTTATCATCAAACAAATGTACAAGAAAAAAAAAAAAACAACCCCATCAAAAAATGGGCGAAGGATATGAACAGATACTTCTCAAAAGACGACATTTATGCAGCCAACAGACACATGAAAAAATGCTCATCATCACTGGCCATCAGAGAAATGCAAATCAAAACCACAATGAGATACCATCTCACACCAGTTAGAATGGTGATCATTAAAAAGTCAGGAAACAACAGGTGCTGGAGAGGATGTGGAGAAATAGGAACACTTTTACACTCTTGGTGGGACTGTAAACTAGTTTAACTATTGTGGAAGACAGTGTGGCAATTCCTCAAGGATCTAGAACTAGAAATACCATTTGACCCAGTCATCCCATTACTGGGTACATACCCAAAGGATTATAAATCACGCTGCTGTAAAGACATATGCACACTTATGTTTATTGTGACACTATTCACAATAGCAAAGACTTGGAACCAACCCAAATGTCCATCAATGATAGACTAGATTAAGAAAATGTGGCACCTATACACCATGGAATACTATGCAGCCATAAAAAAGGATGAGTTCATGTCCTTTATAGGGACATGGATGGAGCTGGAAACCATCATTCTGAGTAAACTATCGCAAGGACAGAAAACTAAACACAGCATGTTCTCACTCATAGGTGGGAATCGAACAATGAGAACACTTGGACACAGGAAGAGGAACATCACACACCAGGGTCTGTCATGAGGTTGGGGGTCGGGAGAGGGATAGAATTAGGACATATACCTAATGTAAATGACGAGTTAATGGGTGCAGCACACCAACATGGCACATGTATACATATGTAACAAACCTGCACGTTGTGCACATGTACCCTAGAACTTAAAGTATAATAAAAACAAATTGAAGAAAAAAAGAAATAGGGCCTTTCCAAAAGTATTTAGAGTTAAATAAGTTCATAAGATTGGGGCGCTGATACAACAGGATTACTGTTTTGTTTTGTTTTGTTTTTAATAAATGACCTCAGAGAGCTTGTTCTCTCTTCTCTCATGTGAGCATAGAGTGAGAATAGACTCATCTTCAGTTTTGAAAGAAAGCCCTTACCAGAACCAGACACTGCCAGCACCTTGATCTTGAACATCCAGGCTCCAGAGCTGTGAGAAAATAAATTTCTGTTGATTAAGCTGTTTAGTATATAATGTTTTACTATGTCAGCCTGAGCTGATTGAGACATCTTTTCAAGGAGTAAGTCCATTATACCTGGTTATCAAATTTGTATTCATACAGTTGTCATGATATTCCTTTATTATCCTTTCAATGTCCATGGGATATGTGATAATTTTCCCTCTTTCATTCTTGATATTAGTCATTTGTGTCTTTTCTCAGTTTTTTTCTTAGCCTGATTAGAGGCTTGTCAATCTTACTGATCTATATAAAGGACTTGCTTTTGGTTTCATTATTTCTTTATTGCTTTTCTATTTTGAATTGAATGGGTTTCTGCTCAATTGTTATTTTCTTCTTATGACTCTTGGATTTAGTTTACTCTTCTTTTTCTAGGTTCCTAAGTCTTTAGTTTACCAATTTTACTTTTTTTCCTTTTCTAATATATGTATTCAATGCTATAAATTTCCCTCTAAGTACTGCTTTCACTATGTCCTACACATTTTGATATATTGCATTTTCATTTTAATTTCTCTTGAAATGTTTTCTTTGACCCATGTTATTTAGTAGTGTGTTGTTTATTCACCTCTTAACAGGATTTTTCAGTTCTCTTTCTGTTGATTTCTACTGAATTCTGTTGTGGTCTGAAAGCAAATATTGTATAATTTATATTCTTTTAAATACGATAAGGTATGTTTTATGGCCCAGAATTTGGTGTATATTGGGGAATGTTCCATGTGAGCTTCAAAAGAAGGGATATTCTCCTGGCTTCAGAAGAAACAGTTCATAGATGTCCATCAAGTAACAGTTGATTGATGGTATAGAGTTCAACTGTGTTCATATTGATTTTCTATGTGAAGTATGTGTTCATTTCTGACAAAAGACTCTTGAAGTCTCCAACTATAATGGTGGATTGACTCATTTATTTCTCCTTCCACTTTTGTCAGTTTTGCCTCATATTTTGACACTATGTTGTAGTGATGAATTAAGGATTATTGTGTCTATTTGGGGAATTGATTATTTTATCAATAGACAATGCTCTTCTTTATTCTTGATGAATTCCCTTTAACTGAAGTCAGCTCTGTCTGAAAATAATATAGTTCTACATTATTTTTAAATTAGTGTTAGCATGATATATATGTATCTAATTCTTTACTTTTAATATATGTCTTTATATTTATAGTGGATTTATTGTAGACAACATATATTTGGGCCTTATTTTTTGGAGTATTTAGACAATTGACATTTAAAGTGATTATTAATATTGTTGGATTAATATCATCACATCTCTTACTCTTTACCTGTATTCCTCATTTTTCCCTAGTTTTGTCTTCTACTCTTGTTCTGCCTTATGTAAGCATTTTACATAATATTATTTTATTTCCTTCCTTAGTGTATCAGTTTGTTATTGACTGAATGTGTGACCTCAAAATTTATATATTGAAATGGAAATCTCCAATGTGTTTGTATTTGGAGCTTAAGCTTTTGGGACGTAACTGGGTGATGAGGGTGGGGCCTTCATAAATGAGGTTACTGCCTTTATTAGAAGAAGTCAGAGAGGTTACTCTGCTCTCTGCCATGTGAGGGTATAACAAGAAGATTAACATCTGCAAACCGGGAAGTAGATCCTCACCAGATACTAAAATTCCATAGTTAAGCTGATATTTTTCCATTTAACTTCTTTAAAAAATACAACAAACAAAACAGTGCAATGGGAAAAATATTTTGAATTATTATATGTCTTCTTGTACCTTTATTCTTTCCTTAACTTTCATTGATAGTTTGTGCATTAGGCCTGGCGCGGTGGCTCAAGCCTGTAATCCCAGCACTTTGGGAGGCCGAGACGGGCGGATCGCGAGGTCAGGAGATCAAGATCATCCTGGCTAATACGGTGAAACCCCGTCTCTACTAAAAAATACAAAAAACTAGCCGGGCGACGAGGCGGGCACCTGTAGTCCCAGCTACTCGGGAGGCTGAGACAGGAGAATGGCGTGAACCCGGGAGGCGGAGCTTGCAGTGAGCTGAGATCTGGCCACTGCACTCCAGCCTGGGCGGCAGAGCAAGACTCCCTCTCAAAAAAAAAAAAAAGAAAAAAAAAGAAAAAAAAAAAAAAAGATAGTTTGTGCATTGCATTTTGAGTTAAAAATAGATTTCCTTAAACTAGTATAGAAATATAACTTTATTATTTCTAGAATGCATTTTTCTTTTCCCTGTAGTTGTTTTTGTTTAATTTCTTAGTATTTCAAATATTTCTGTTTCCTCCAGAGTCCATTATTTTCTCTCTTCTTAAAACTTGAGTTTTCTGTTTCAATGTTTTTCCTTAAAGTTTCAAAATCTGTAGTTGTACATTGGCTTTGACCACATACATGGAAATCTATTTAAATTCTCAATGTACTTGAATGGGGTATTTCATCTGGTATGTTTTGCTTTAGGGTTACTGGATCTAAAGGTGATACTTATGATATGCAATGCTGACACTAATTTATCTAGAAAAGAAGAATGAACTCTTTGACATCAAGATAGACACTTTGGTGACCTTTTTTCTTAAAAAAAGTATATTTTTCCATTTACTATTATTTTAATTTTATATTGAGAGGGAGAGGATATAATTCCAGCACATAGCTTGAAGTCAATAAAGTACAGAATTTATATGATGTGTGAAGACTATTTCAGTTGCTAATTTTATTATAATACTCTCCTGTGCCCCTTTACCCTCAATAACTCGATCCTGCTCTAGTTTAATCATAGCTTTCAGCCACGCTCTTCCTCAATCACCTACCCACTTCAAAGCATCATTGACATAATAGCGGCCACTGTTAGAGGAGCTATGCTGAGGAAAACCTCAGGAAGAACCGTAGAATTATAAAGAATAATATGAAGAACACACTGTAGAAAGACGGCATCAAAAAGAAGGATACAATGGGGAGACCTTGTGGCCATATTTCAATTCATAATCCCTGTCCATGCAACAAACAGAAGCAACCTCAAGAAATAAGACATCTCAAGATAACAGAAGTGATCAATTCTTTATCCTCATTTTGTCAGTTTCTCTGATTCTTTAAATCCACCCTGACTTTCACCAATTTGCGCTATTTTAAGGTATTAAAAGCACTCTCTCCTCCTTCTACTGAAAGTTGTATGTTTGCGAAACCTAACTATGTTTTGGAATACATTTTATAACCTGTCATTACATTACAGTCAGCTTAAATAACAAATAAATTAATGTGGACACTGGCTATAAGTGTTGTGATGACACCTACATAAGGAAATCAGTTTTTCTCTACACTTCATGAGATGCAAAGGATAAGGTGATGCCTGTATCATCAACAAAATCATTTACCTGCTACTGCCTTTTGTAAAAGCCTAGAAAGTCATCACATATAAACATGTAAAAGTTGATACAAATGTTGAATATTCATCCTTAGGGATATTTAGATACTTACCTGCTTTCTCATTCATGCTACTTTGTCATCTTTCTTGATATGAAAAGAATTTCCCAAATTACTTTCCTGAAACCTTTGATCACAGCTCTCTATGTGTAATTGCTGTCAACTTATGTAACAGTTTTGCCCTTGTAAAAAAATTGTCTCTCTTTAAGAACAGTTTTAGTTTTTTTGAAAGAATAAGAGGTTAGGACAGAGAGTTCCCACATGCACTATAACAAATTTCCCTTTTGATGTTTCCTTAGACTCCTCTTTGTTATGACAGTTTCTCAGACTTTCCTTTTTATTGATAACAATCTTAGTCCATTTTCTCTTGCTATAACTGAATACCTGGGACTGAGTAATTTTTAAAGAAAAAGCATTTATTTCTTACAAATCTGAAGGCTATGAAGTCCAGAGTCTAAGGGGGAGATGGGTGCATCTGATGAAGGCCTTCTAGTTATGGAGATTTTCCTTAGAATCCCAAAATGGCACAAGGCCTGCATGGCAAGTGGGCTGAACATGCTAGCTCAAGTCTCTCTCCCTTTTTATATCCATTAATGTCTTACCCTCATGACTTCCTCTAATCCTAATTACTTCCAAAAGGTTTCAGTTTTCAAATATCACAGTCAAGGTTTTTATCCTCTTTTTCATTTTGTATTTTAAAATTTTGTATATACATAGCAGGTGTGTACATTTATAAGGTACATGAGATGCTTCAATCTAGGCTTGCAATGTGAAATAAGAACAACATAAAGAATGTGGTATTCATCCCCTTAAGTATTTATTCTTTGAGTTACGAACAATCCAATTAGTCTTTTTAAGTTATTATAAAATACACAATAAATTTATTATTGACTATAGTCACCCTATTGTGCTATCAAATACTTAAGTCTTATTTATTATTTCTAACTTTTGGAACCAATTAATAATCCTCACTTCCACCCAACCCTCATACCAGCCTTTGATAAACATCCCTCAACTCTCTCTGGTCATGAGTTCAATTGTTTCAACTTTTAGATACTGCAAATAAGTAAGAACATGTGATATTTCACTTTCTGTGTCCTTTCTTATTTTGCCTAACTTCATGATCTTCAGTTCTAATTATATTGTTGCAAATAACTGTATCTCATTCTTCTTAAGTCTGAATAGTACTTAAGAAGTACTTATCATTGTGTATATGTACCAGATTTTCTTCATCCGTTTATCTATTGATGGACACATAGGTTGCTTCCAAATCTTAGCTATCATAAATAGTGCTGCAACACATAGAAGTGCAGATACCTCTTCCATATACTAATTTCCTTTATCTTGGATATGTATCCAGCAGTCAGATTGCTGGATCATATGGTAGCTCAATTTTTGCATCTGTGAGGAACCTCTGCTCTCTTCTCCATAGTGGCTGTAATAATTTACATACTCAACAACAGTGTAAAGGCTTTCTTTTTCACCACATCTTTGCCCGGATTTGTTATTGCCTGTCTCTTCGATGTGAGTCATGTTAGCAGGGGTTACATAATACCACATTGGAGTCTGGATTTGCAATTTTCTTATGATCAATGACATTGAGCACCTTTTCATATACATGTTTGCCATTTGTATGCCTTCTTTTGAAAAATGTCTACTCAAATCTTTTGCCCATTCTTTGATGAGATTGTTAGATTATTTTCTGTGGAGTTATTTGAGCTCCTTATATTTTCTGGTTATTAATCCCTTGTCAGATGGGTAGTTTGCAGATATTTTTTCCCATTATGTGGGTTGTCACTTCGCTTTACTAATTGTATTCTTTGCTGTGCAGATGCTTTTTAACTTGATGTGATCCTATTTGTCCATGTTTACTTTGGTTGTCTGTTCCTGTAGGTTATTACTCAAAAAGTTTTTGCTCAAACCAATGTCCTGGAGATTTTCCCCAATGTTTTCTTGTAGTAGTTTCATAGCTTGAGGTCTTGCATTTAAGTCTTTAATCCCCTTTCATATGATTTTTGTATATCAAAAGAGAGAGGGCTCTAGTTTTATTCTTCTGCATATGGATATCCAGTTTTCCCAGCACAACTGTTTTACCCTAGTGTATGTGCTTGAAAACTTTGCTGAAAATAACTTCACTGTAGCTGTGCAGATTTGGTTCTGGGTCCTCTATTCTGTTACATTGGTCTGTGTGTCTGTTTTTATACCAGGACCATGTTGTTTTGGTTACTATAGCTCTGTTGTATAATTTGAAGTCAGAGAATGTGATTCCTCTAATTTGGTTCATTTGTTCTTTTTTGGCCCCATATAAATTTTAGGATTTTTTTTCTGTGTCTGTGAAGAATGTAATTGGCATTTTGACAGAAATCGCATTGAATGTGTAGATTGCTTTGGGTAGTATAAATATTTTAACAATATTGGTTATCTTAAATGGACCTGATTGATATCTACAGAAATTTGTATTAGTCTGTTCTTTCACCGCAAAAAAGAACTATATGAGACAGGGTAATTTATAAAGAAAGCAGGTTTAATCAGCTGACAGTTCTGCAGGCTGTATAGGCTTCTGCTTCTGGGGAGGCCTTAGGAAACTTACAATCATTGAAAAGGCAAAGTGGAAGGAAGCACATATTCATATGTTCCTCAGGAGAGAGACAGAGTAAAGGTGGAGGTGCTTCACACTTTCAAACAACCAGATCTCATGAGAACTCTATCATGAGAACACTAAGGTGAAAGTCTGCTCCCATGATTCAATCACTTCTCACCAGGTCCCTCCTCTAACACTGCGGTTTACAATTATACATTAGATTTGAGTTGGAGACACAAAGTCAAGCCATATCACTCCCCATCAAAAAACAATAGAATATACATTCTTCTCATTATCACATAGCACTTATTACAAAATAGATTGTGTAATTGGAAGTAAGCACTCCTCAGCAAATGCAAAATAAGTGAACCATAACCAATAGTCTCTCAGACCATAGCACAATTAAGTTCAAAATAAAGACTATAATATTTACTCAAAAACATACAATTACATGAAAATTTAACCTGCTCCTGAATGTTTGGCTAAATAATGAAATTAATGCAGAAACCAATATTTGAGAATAATAAGAACAAAGACACAATATGCCAGAATCCCTGGGGCACAGCTAAGGCAGTGTTAACAAGGAAACTTGTAGCACCAAATACCTACATCAAAAAGTTAGAAATATCGCAAGTTAACAATCTGATATCGCAACTAAAACAACTAGAGGAGCAGGAGCAGACAAATCACAAACTGTCAGAAGACAAGAAATAATCTAAATCAGAGTTGAACTGAAGGAGACTGAAATGTGAAAAATCATTCAAAAGATCAATGAATCCAGGAGCTGACTTTTTGGAAAAATTAAGTAGATAGACCACTAGCTAGACTAATAAAAAAAAAGAGAAGATTCAAGTAAACACAATCAGAAAAAAAATAAGAGAGACTTTACCACCGATCTCACAGAAATACAAACAACAATCAGAATATTATGAACACCTCTATGCACATAAATCAGAAAATCAAGAATAAATTGATAAGTTTCTGAACATTTACACTCCCCAAGACTGAACCAGGAAGAAATTACATCTCTAAAAAGACCAAAAACAAGTTCTGAAATTGAGGGAATAATAAGTAGCCTACTAACCAAACAAACCCCAGGACCAGACAGATTCACAGCTAAATTGTACCAGAGGTATGAAGAGCTGGTACCATTCCTACTGACACTATTTCAGAAAAATGAGGAAAGGGACTCTTCCATAATTCATACTATGAGGCCAGTATAATCCTTATACTAAACACTAGCAGAGATAAAAGAACAACAAACACTTCAAGTCAATATTCTTGATGAACATTGATGCAAAAGTCCTCAACAGGCTACTCATAAACTAATCCAGCAGCACAGAAAAAAAGCTTAACCACCACAATCAAGTAGGCTTAATCCCTGGGATGCAACGTTAGTTCAACATATGTGTATTAGTTCATTTTCACACTACTGTAAAGAAATACCTGAGACTGGGTATTTTTTTAAAGAAAAAACATTTAATTAACTCACAGTTCCGCATGGCTGGGAAAGCATCAGTAAACTTACAATAATGGCAGAAGAGGAAGCAGGTACGTTCTTCACAAGGCAGCAGGACAGATAATAAGTGTAACCAGGGGAAATGTCAGATCCTTATAAAACCATCAGATGTCATAAGACTTACTCACTATTATGAGAACAACATGGGGAAAATTGCCCACATGATTGATTACCTTCACTTAGTCCCACCCTTTACATGTAAGAATTGCAATTTAAGATGATATTTTAGGTGTAGACACAGCAAAATCATATCATTCATCTCTGGCCCCTCCAAAATCTCATGTCCTCATAATTCAAAACACAGTGATGCCCTTCCAACAGTCCCCCAAATTCTTAGCTCATTCCAGCAATAGGCCGAAAGTCTCAGTCCAAAGTCTCATATGAAACAAGGCAAATCCCTTTTGCCTCTGAGCCTGTAAAATGATAAACAAGTTACTTCCTAGAAAAAATGCAGGTACAGAAATTGGGAAATACACCCATTTCAAATCTGAGAAATTGGCAAAAACTAAGGGTCTACAGGCCCACACAAGTTCAAAATCTGATAGAGCAGTCATTACACACAAAAGTTCTCAAATGATCTCCTTGGAAATTCATGTCTCACATGCAAGGCATGCTGATACAAGAGCTTGGCTCCCACAGCCTTGGGCAACTCCAATCTTGTGGCTTCGCAGGGTACAGACCTATCCCACCTGTGTTCATGGGCTGGCATTGAGTGTCTGAAGCTTTTTCAGGTACACTGTGCAAACTGTTGGTGGATCTACTATGCTGAGGTCTGGAGGACAGTGGCCTTCCTCTCACAGCTCCACTAGGTACTGTCCCAGTGAGAACTCTATGTGCGAGTGCCTACCCCACATTTCCCTTCTCCACTTCTCTAGCAGAGGTTTTCCATAAGGTCTCCACTCCTGCAGCAAACTTCTGCCTGGATATCCAGGTTTTTCCATACATCCTCTAAAATTCAGGCAGAGGATCCCAAACCTTAATCCTTGACTTTTGCTCATCCACAGGCCCAACATCAAATGTAAGCTGCCAAGGTTTGGGGCTTGCACCCTCTGAAGCAGCGGCCTGATCTGTGCATTGGTCCATTTTAGTCATTGTTGAAGCTGAAGGAGCTGACCACAATGTTCTGAGGCTGCACAGAGCAGTGGGGACCTGGGCCTGGTTCAGGAAACCATTGCTTCTATTAGGCCTCTGAGCCTGTAATGGAAACGGCTGCTGTGAAGATCTCTGACATACCTTGAAGATGTTTTTCTCATTTTCTCAGTAATTAACACTCAACTCCTAGTTACTTATGCTAATTTCTGCAGCCTGCTTTAATTTTTTTTTCCAGGAAAAGGTTTTTTTTTTTTTCCTACCCATAGTCAGTCTGCAAATTTTCCAAACATTTATGCTCTGATTCCTCTTGAACACTTTGCTGCTTAAAAATTTATTCCACCAGCTACCCTAAATCATCTCTCTCAAGTTCAAAGATCCGCAGATCTCTAAGGCAGGAACAAAATGCTGCCAGTCTCTTTGCCAAAGCATACCAAGAGTCATGTTTGTTCCAGTTTCCAACAAGTTTCTCATCTCCATCTGAGACCACTTCAGCATGGACTTCATTGTCTATATCACCATCAGCATTTTAGTCGAAACCATAAAACAAGTCTCTAGGAAGTCCAAAACTTTCCCACATTTTTATGTCTTCTTCTGAGTCCTCCAGACTGCTCCAACCTCTAGCTGTTACCCAGTTCCAAATTTGCTTTCACATTTTGGGCTATCTTTACAGCATCACCCTGTTACCTGAGTACCAGTTTACTGCATTATTCTGTTCCCATGCTGCTGTGAAGAAATACCCAAGACTAGGTATATTCTAAGGAAAAGAGGATGAATTAACTCACAGTTCCACATGGCTGGAGAGGCCTCAGCAAACTTACAATTATGGCAGAAGGCACTTATTTACAGGACAGTAGGAAACAGAATGAGTGCAAGCAGTGAAAATGCCAGACACTTATAAAGCCGTCAGATCTTGTGAGATTCACTCACTATCACAAGAACAGCATGGAGGAAACTAGCCACACTCATGATCTGACAGGTGGGGATTGCAATTCAAGATGAGATTTTGGGTGGGTACACAGCCAAACCATATCAATATGCAAATCAATAAATGGGACTTATCACATAAACAGAACTTAAGACAAAAACCACATGATTATGTCAATAGATGCAGAAAAGTCTTTAGATAAAATTCACATTCTCTTATATTGATAATGCTAAATAAACTAGGTATTTAATAAACATACCTTAAAATAGTAAGAGCTATATATGACAAACCCATACCCAACATTATACAGAATGGACAAAATCCGGATGCATGCCTCTTGAAAACCAGCACAAAACAAGGATGCCCTCACTCACCATTTCTATTCAATGAAGCATTGGAATTTCTGACCTAGGCGATCGGGAAAGAAAAAGAAATAAAGGGCATTCAAATAGGAAGATAAAAAGTCAAATTATTTCTGTTTTCAGATGACATAATTCTCTATCTAGAAAACCCATCGTCTCAGCCCCAACCCTTCCAACACTGATAAACAACTTCAGCAAAGCCTGAGGATGCAAAGTCAATGTGCCAAAATCACATTGCAGAAATCACATCCATACACCAACAGTCAAACTAAAAGCCAAATCAGGAAAAAAATTGCATTCACAATTGCCACAAAAAGAATAAAATATCCAGAAATATAGCTAACTAGGGAGGTGAAAGATCTCTACAAGGAGAACTATAAACCACCGCTTGAAGAAATTAGAGATGATACATCAAATGGAAAAGCATTCCACGCTCATGAATAAAAAGAGTAAATATCTTGAAAATAACCATACCACCCAAAGCAATTTATAGAGTCAATGCTATCCCCATTAAACTACCAGTGGCATTCTTCACATAAATGGAAAAACTAGCTTAAAAATTCATATGGAACCAAAGAAGAGCGAAAATAGCCAAGGCAATTGTAATCCAAAGGAACAAAGCTGAAAGCATCATGCTACCCAATGTCAAACTGTACTACATGCTACCATATCCAAAACAGCGTAATACTAGTACAAGAATAGACACATAGAACAGAGAAACAGAATAGAGAACCCAGAAAGAAGACTGCACACATACCACTATCTGATCATCAGCAAATCTGACAAAAACAAACAGCGGGGTAATAATCACCTATTGAATAAATGGTTCTGGGATAACAGGCTAGCTATATGCAGAAAATTGAAACTGAACCCCTTCCTTGCACCATATACAAAAATTAACTCAAGATGGATTCAAGACTTAAATGTAAAACCCCAAAACTACAAAAACTCTGGAAGATAAACTAGGCAATACAATTCAGGATACAGGCATGGGCAAAGCTTTCACGACAAAGACCAAAAGCAATTGCAACAAAATAACAATTGATGAATGGGATCTAATTAAATTAAAGAGCCTCTGCACAGCAAAAGAAGAATATCACCAGAACAAACAGACAATAGAAAGAATGAGAGAAAATTTTTGCAAATTACGCATCTGATAAAGTCTAATATCCAACATCTATAAGAAACTTAAACAAGTTTACAATTAAGAAAACAAACAACCCCATAAAAAATGGGCAAAGAATATGAACAGACACTTTTCAAAGAAGATATACATGTATAATAATATATATATTATATATAATAATGTATAATAGCAATTATATGAAAAAGAAAACCCTCAGCATCACTGATAATTAGAGAAATGCAAGTCAAAATCACAATTAGAGGCCACCTCACACCAGTCTGAATGACTATTATTAAAAAGTTAAAAAATAACAGATGCTGGTGAGGTTTTGGTGAAAACGGAACACTTACTATTGGTGAGAGTGTAACTTAGTTTAGCCACTATGGAAGGCAGTGTGGCAAATTCTCAAAGACATAAAGACAGCCGGGCGCGGTGGCTCAAGCCTGTAATCCCAGCACTTTGGGAGGCCGAGACGGGCGGATCACGAGGTCAGGAGATCGAGACCATCCTGGCTAACACGGTGAAACCCCGTCTCTACTAAAAAATACAAAAAACTAGCCAGGCGAGGTGCGGGCGCCTGTAGTCCCAGCTACTCGGGAGGCTGAGGCAGGAGAATGGCGTAAACCTGGGAGGCGGAGCTTGCAGTGAGCTGAGATCCAGCCACTGCACTCCAGCCTGGGCTACAGAGGGAGACTCCGTCTCAAAAAAAAAAAAAAAAAGACATAAAGACAGAAGTACAATTTGACTTAGTAATCCTATCACTGATTATATACATAAAGGAAAACAAATTGTTCTGTTGTAAAGGCACATGCATGCATATGTTCACTGCAGAAGTATTTACCATAGCAAAGACATGGAATCAATCTACATGTCCATCAATGATAGACGGGATAAAGAAAATGTGGTACCTATACACCATAGAATACTATGCAACTATATTTAAAAAAAAAAAAAAGAGATCATGTCCTTTACAGGGACATGGATGGGGCTGGAAGCCATAATTCTTAGCAAACTAACACAAGAACAGATATGCCACATGTTCCTTCACTTATAAGAGGTAGCTAAATGATGAAAACATACGGACACTTAGAGGGGAACAACACACATTGGGGTCTTTTGGAGGGTGGATGGTGGGAGGAGAGGGAGGATAATGAAAAACAACTAATGGGTTCTAGACTTAAAATATTGATGATGAAATAATCTGTACAAGAAACCCCCATGACAAGTTTATTTCTATAACAAACCTGTACTTGAACCCCTGAATTTAACAGAAAAGTTAAATATATAGATAATAGATAGATAAATAGATGTAGATTGGCAGATAGACAGATAGATGATAGACAGATTCTTTCACTCCACAAATATGCATGAAATATTTTTTCATATTTTAGTCTCGTCTTTAATTTTTTTCCTCAGTGTTTTATCATTTTCATTACAGAGATCTTTCACTTCTTTTGTTAATTCCTAGATACTTAATTTTACGTGTGACTATTGTAAATAGGATTACTTTCTTTTTTTTATGATTAAGGAATCAAATTTATTGAATTTATTAGCAAAAGTTGAAACTTAACACATATGATCCAAAACCAATAAAATAATATATTATTTTCATGGACTATAGTATTATGTGAAAGCTACATTTATTCTAAACAATTAGGGGCTACAAAAATGAAATGCATATTACTAGATAATAACACTGTTTTTTAGATGCTATGCTCTTGATCGAAATGTATTCTTAATTTTACCAGGTTAAACATATTTGAAATCTTATGTCATATGCTTTTTGATAGATAATAGTGAAATAAATTCAGCTTTACCATTCCACAGGAATTAAAATTTGAATTTTCACCACATATGGAATTTTCAAATTAAAAACATATATGTATACACTCTTAAAAAGGAATGTGGTAGTTCTTGTCAAATGAGGAAATTTAAAGGTTAGAGTTATGGTTTGTCTTATACTACATAGATTATTCACCTCCCAACTTGAAGATCTAATTATAAGACAATTGTTTTTTCTGCATAGTTTTCATCTAAAATTAAGTTTACTAAAGGTAAATAACTGGTTACTAGGAACTGCATTTAGCAGAAATTACTGTAGTAAAAGTTTACGACTGTTTGAAATAAAACTCAGGAAACAAGATTAATGTGAGTAGTTCTCCAAGATCCTAACTGGTAGGATATAAACTATGGGTAGGAAAAGATAGAACAAAAGGAATTTCTTAAAGTTTAAAAAATACACTTTCATTATAGGAGAAAGAGGATTCAGAGAAACAAAGGACTGTAACATTATTGATTACATTTTTGGTGATTATCCAGAATTTTTTTGTACATGGATATAGACATATTTTATTATGCTTTAAGTTCTGGGATACATGTGGAGAATGTGCAGGTTTGTTACATAGGTATACACGTGCCATGGTGGTTTGCTGCACCCATCAAACCATCGTCTACATTAGATATTTCTCGTAATGCTATCCCTCCCCTAGCACTCAGGCCGCAACAGGCCCAGTGTGTGATGTTCCACTACTTGTGTCCATGTGTCCTCATTGTTCCACTCCCACTTATGAGTGAGAACATGCAATGTTTGGTTTCTATTCCTGTGTTAGGTTACTGAGAATGATGGTTTCCAACTTCATACATGTCCCTGCAAGGACAAGAACTAATCCTTTTTAAGGATGCATAGTATTCCGTGGTGTATATGTGCTACATTTTCTTTATCCAGTCTATCATTGTCATTGACTTTCTTCACAGAATTGGAAAAAAACTACTTTAAATTTCATATGGAACCAAAAAAGAGTCCGTTTGGCCAAAACAATCCTAAGCCAAAAAAAACAAAAAACAAAAAAACAAACCAAAGCTGGAGGCATCATGCTACCTGACTTCAGACTATACTACAAGGCTACAGTAACAAAAACAGCATGGTGCTGCAACCAAAACAGATATATAGACCAATGTTCTCAGAATTAGGAACCCCAAGAGCCTGCTTGGTGCTCTAAACTTTGATGTATTACAGGAAGAAAAAAAGAAAGAAAGCATAAACTCACATGCTGTATTCTTTTTTTCTATTTTGTATTCCATGCTGCTTAATCAAAAAAGGTTGTAGTTTATATGGTTTGGATCTGTATCTCTACCCAAATCTCATGTTCAATTATTGTAATCACCAATGTTGGAGGTGAGGACTGGTGGGAGATAACCGGATCATAGGAGTAGATCCTTCACGAATGGTTTAGCACCACCCCTTTGGTGCTATTCTTGTGATAGAGTTCTCACGAGATCTGGTTGTTATAAAGTGTGTAATACCTCCCCACCCGCTTCCTCCTGCTCTGGCCATGTGGAGTACTTCATGCCCCCTTTCCTTCTATTATGATTGTAAGTTCCCTGAGGCCTCCCCAGAAACTGATGCCACCATACTTCCTGTACAGACTGCAGAACGGTAAGCCACTTAAACCTCTTTTCTCTATAAATTACTCAATCTCAGGTATTTCTTGACAGCAGTGTGAGAACAGCCTTAGATATAGTTTAATTACTTTAACAGATTTATAAATTGTGTATACATGTTTGTAAATTTTGACAGCTATGGCTTCTATTTCTTTGGTAGACATTGCAATTTTTTTAGGCATAATTACGAATGATGTATGCTTCATTTTCCATTTCAATTTCTAAGATGTCTAGGTTCCATAGATTAACAAGAATATTGTGTTTAATCACAAAAGTATATTACACTCAAAATTGGTATTTATATTTTATTAGCAAAATATTTATTCAAGTGAGCCTCTATCAGGCCATATCCTCTGCTATCAAATGAAACTTTTTGTAGAGATTATTCCTAGTTTTTCCCTACTATGATGAGTGGTCTCATAGACCACTTTGGCAAACATCCATTTTCAAGATGACTATCCTGGCATCATCAAATCATAGACTCTTGGCTCTTACCGTCTTACTGTTTCTATTTGTTAAGATTTCTTTGGGAGGCCGAGACGGGCGGATCACGAGGTCAGGAGATTGAGACCATCCTGGCTAACACGGTGAAACCCCGTCTCTACTAAAAAATACAAAAAACTAGCCGGGCGAGGTGGCGGGCGCCTGTAGTCCCAGCTACTCGGGAGGCTGAGGCAGGAGAATGGTGTAAACCCGGGAGGCGGAGCTTGCAGTGAGCTGAGATCCGGCCATTGCACTCCAGCCTGGGCAGCAGAGCGAGACTCCGTCTCAAAAAAAAAAAAAAAAAAAAAAAAAAAAAGATTTCTTTATAATATGGTAGGCCAAATTTTGTTTATGATGAAATCTATTTTTTAACTTTTATTTTAAGTTTATGGGTACATGTGCAGAATGTGCAATTTTGTTCCATAGGTAAGTGTGTGTTATAGGGGTTTGTTTTTCATATTATTTCATCACCCCAGGCATTAAGCCTAGTATTCACTGGTTATTTTTCCTGATCCTATCCCTCCTCCCACCATTCGCCCTCCAATAGGCCCAATGTGTGTTGTTCCTCTCTATGTGTCCATGTATTATCATCATTTAGTTCCCACTTATAAGTAAGAATATGCAGTATTTGGTTTTCTCTTCCTGTGTTAGTTTACTAAGGATAATGGCCTCCAGCTATAATAGAATGAGTTGTATTCCTTTGGGTATATACCCAGTAATGGGATTGATGGGTCAAATGGTATTTCTATTTTTAGATCTTTGAAAAATTGCTACACTGTCTTCCACAATGATTGAACTAATTTATACTCCCACCAACACTGTACAAATGTTCCTTTTCCTCCACAATCCCAGCAGCATCTGTTATTTTTTGACATACATCTTCATGGACTCCTCTATCTGTTCTGCAAGAAATTCTTGTATAAGTTGAATAACCCTTTTTTAGCATAAAAATCTGCTAAATTCTTTTCCTTAACATCTGTACAACATTCTCTACTATAATCTTGTAGCTTTGTAAGAACAGTTTTTTGGGGTAAGCACTTTAGCAGATTTATCTTAAGGTAAGAAATTTACTCTACAACATATGAAACATTTATTAATGCATTATCTATTTTCATTTTTTATGTAAGTCCACAAAATAAACTTTTCATAAGGCAGAATTTGGTACTGAAATACTCCAAAAAATTTGTTCTATATATGGACACTTCTACAGGAAAATAATTATGAGGTTTTCCTTGAAAAGGTAAGGGTAGCAACTTAATGTGGTATGTCACTAGATGGCAATATGAAAATATATATATATATAATTATTTAATGACTTCATTGAAAAACACTGTGTTTTATTTGACAGTATAGATGTAACTGCATTTATGAATTTCAGAGTTAAAGAAAATCCTAGTAGGAGTTCTTGAGATAATTTAAGTAATATGAAGGAAATTTTGCACAATGTGAGTGCTGATTTCTTTAGAAAATCCTAGAAAAAAAGGGGCTGTTCATTCAGGAGGCCAGAGGGAAAAAAAACAGACAGAATAAAAATGACATAATTTGCTGGTGAAATTAGAATCAAGTAGAGAGAAGCAGATGAAGAAACAAATGACATATTTTTGGGGAAACATTACTTTGGAGTTAGCATTTTGTTTAAGACCTCCCCTTTTCAATTTCAAAAGTGGATTATTAATTTTTTAATATTCCACCAAATTTTAGGGTTTCTTCCAAATGTACTAATTTATTGATTTTGATATACCCAGGTTTTCATAATGACCAATGTAACATAAGTTTTATCTAGAGCCTTTTCCCAAGATAAACGTAGAATAACAGTGAGGCTTCATATAGGAAGTGTAAATACTTCCAGAAGGAGATAGCAGTTTTGAAATAGACAAACAAAAAAGGTACAAAACAGACCTCAAGAGAGTCAAAAGTGGGTGTTTGTAAATGATGTCCTGGGGTCCCTACCCTCTCAAGAGACAGAAAGGGACTCTAACATCAGTAGCCCCACCATCCTTAATCCACCTACTTAACCAAAACAACGAATTAACTAGTTAGGAACTAGTTTTCGTGAAGGCTCTAAGCAAAGTTTGGCCAATTTCTTTTCACTAATTGTGTACCAATCGAATCGATATCCAATAAGACTTCACACCAGCTTAGATTGGACAGGAAACTATTGAGGTCCATGCCTCCATTTATATCTATGAAGGCCCCTGCTTAAATACTTAATAGATACAAGAAAATCTAAGATACAACAAAAATCTGTTTGAAAAAGACAGCATATGACAGACTGAAGCAAAAGAAACAACAAAAAATGGTAAGGATAAAGGCAAAGATATTCACAAATGATGCAAATATATGCATAATTCTGCCTTTGGAGCACACAGGAACATATTTTACTTTACAGAGTCCCCATATTTATTGTCTTTGAATTTTCATATACTTTACATGGACTGGGCTTGGGCAGCTGTTACAGGGATAATTTCCACTTACCATCCCTGTTTCATTTCAATGCAATCTTCTATGTAATTTCTATTACTATTTTAGTGTTTCCTCTTTTACTACTCCCTGATATTCAACAAGACTTCAGGACATTCTCATGGTCATTTATGCCCCCCAGTATTGCTGTTGAATGAGAAAATGAACACATAAAATACATAAATTAATTAAAAATATAATTGAATCCTTTCAGGTTATGCTACCTATTTTCTATAATTATTGCTTGCCAGTATAAATATGTAAATGCAGATTTAAACCTTTTGTTTCTCTGAATTTAGTCAAACTTTAATATATTTGCAGCACATTTTATTTTAACGATTAAAAATCATAGTTGTCTCATAATTTCATTAAGATATTTTATTTTTTTATTTTCCATTTTATTGTGTCATATTTTTGCTGCTTTCTGAGAGAAAAAAATTGAGAAGAAAGAACATTTACTTCACCATATTAGTGAAAAATATTCCATATTCTTATTTACTTATTTGCACAAATTGTGATTAAAGCCTCAGTCTATTGAATTCATTTATTCTAGCTGAAAACAACTCCAAAACTATTTGTTTTACACTGTTGATTTTTCACATAGTGTATAAAACAGTTTTCTCTAAAGAGTTTGGCATCCATATGACACTTTTGGAAATATGATATCTACCTTCACTGCCCTTTGAGACTTTTTAAAATCTACTCTTCTGTAGGATACCGATGTTATCTTATACTACAAACATTTAAAGAACATTATCAGGAAGTTTTTCTATGGTCAGATTGCACTGTTTCATAGAAAAGTCAATTGTGAATGTTGAAAATACAACTATGAATAACAAGATTAAAAATGTATCTCAAAAAATTTTCTAGAGGAAATAAAAACGTACTATGTCTCACTTTAAGACACTTAGGGTAGTATAATTATTTTGTAAAATGCAGTAGAGCACATGAAATGCCAAACACTTTGGATTGTTAGTAATTTGGCCTTCACTGGAGCCATAATATGCAAACATAAGTGATATGAAAATATAAATCATATATAACATCCAGAAAATATGTAATAGGGGAGAACAGAGAAAATTTGTAGGAATCATATTTATGTATAAAATATACAATATCCACAAACAAAATAATCAGTGATTGTTTCATTATTTTTGTTGGTTTTATAGAAAAAATATTTTACCTCACTGAGAATAATTTTGACATGTACTTACCAAGGTGCAAGACAATTCATTACAAAACAATAAGAAAAACAGATTGTATGGGCAATATATGAAGTAGTTGGTGAAGCATGATTGGCATAAATCATACAGCTATAAAATATAATATATATTACAGGACATGTAACATGAAATCAAGTAATAATTCATAAAATAATATTCTGCACAAATGAGAGTATTTGATATTGGAATAAACAGAATTTTGAAGAATTCTGAAGGACGTCGCAAATTCAATCAGAGCGCAAGTTTCTATGCTTAGATGTAATTAAGAACACCAGCACCTAATGAAAAGAACAATGCTTGTAGTTTGATACAACTAAGATAAATATTGATTAGAAAGATACATTTTTCAAGTCAAATGTTAAGTAATAATACTTAAGACAAAGAAAAATTGAAAAGAGATGGAAAAGAAAAATTTGTTATGGAATATAAAATTTGAAGCTGGAATTTATTTAAAAGGAAAAGCAAAATTCATTTCCATACCCTAATTTTATCACTGTGTATAGATACATACTTACGATATGTCACAATTCATTATACATTATTTACACTTTTGACCAAAAATAAGGAAATTGGGTTAATTTAGAGTATTAACTTTATATATTATCTTATTAGAAAATGGAAACAATAATACACACGGAGATTTTAAAAAGTAATATTTGATAGAGGTAAAAGAATTTGAAAATTAACTTATTCCTGGCCACGCCATAAACCAAATGATAAACAAAATCTATTCTCCATTTCTTAGTCTATGGAAAAATTCTTTCTCTACTATAATAGGTTTAATAAGAATTGTAAACAGATTCAGAAAATATCAAATTATACACATGATCTTGCTCAGCTTTAAAAATGTATTAATCCTAATTTGACTATTGGCTTTATTCAGGCTGTGAAATAGATAAATCAGTTTTGTTTAAGAAAGTAATTAATTAAAAACAAGTTTCATTTGTAACAAACATAGTTAAAAATCTCTATTCATAACTACTATAAAACATTGCCACTTAACCTGTTTCAGTTTCTTCAATCAAATGTAAATATTAATTGAAGCTACTTAATAAAGTTAGCATACAGATAATTTATGTAGAATTGTTTCTGAAACATGGTACTTTTAAATGTGTTTACAAAATAGAAAATAAACAGAAGATAAACAGATTCTAGATTTCTAAATGTGCTTACCTATTGTTCTTGCTTTTACTTGATGATTGAGCCATTAAAATAACCACTGATAAATCATTTAAAAACATTAATTATCATCAAAGTAATGTACCTGTTTGGTAGTATTCATGTATTTATCACTTGATAAATTTCACACAGTTTTAAAAAGGAAATGCATGATTTTAAATCTCTGTTTAGTTGTCACCTAATAATTCTATATTAAATGAGACATCTCGAATCTCAAAGATAAACATTTAGTTATAATCTTGGGTAGATATTATTATATTTTAAAAAGTAAACTGCAACAATTTTTCTGTTTGTAACATGTGTGAACATGGAGTGCAGATATCTCTTCAACATACTGATGTCACATATTTTGCATGCATTCCTGGAAATGGAATTGCTGGGTCATATATATTCAATATTCAATATATTCAATATATTGAATTCAATATTCAATATATTCATATTCAATATATTCAATAATTCTATACAATATACAGTATACAATATACTTCTCTATATTTAATTTTAGGGAGTATGGACCATCTGTACTGGTTTTCATAAAAGCTGTACCAGTTTATATTCTCTCTGACAGCATACAAGGGTTCCCCTTTATTCATATTTTCACCAACACTTTTTTTATATGTAATAGTCATCCTTATGGGTGTGAGTTGCTATGTCATGGTGGTTTTGATTTGCGTTTCCCTGATTATTCTGGATCTTGAGGATCTTTTCATGTATCTGTTATCCACTCACATGTTTTATTTAAGGAAATATCTCTCCAAGTCCTTTGCCCATTTTAAAATCAGATTGTGCTTTCTTTTTCTTTTTCTTTTTTTTTTTTAATTATACTTTAAGTTCTAGGGTACATGTGCATAACGTTTATATCATGTATAACTCCCCATGCAATCCCTCTCTCTCCTCCCCACTCCCATGATAGGCCCCAGTGTGTGATGTTCCCCTTCCCAAGTCCAAGTGATCTCATTGTTCAGTTCCCACCTATGAGTGAGAACATGCGGTGTTTGGTTTTCTCTTCTTGTGATAGTTTGCTAAGAATGATGGTTTCCAGCTGCATCCATGTCCCTACAAAGGATGCAAACTCATCCTTTTTTATGGCTGCATAGTATTCCATGGTGTATATGTGCCACATTTTCTTAATCCAGTCTGTCACAGATGGACATTGGGTTGATTCAAGTCTTTGCTATTGTGAATAGTGCCGCAATAAACATATGTGTGCATGTGTCTTTGGAGTAGAGTAATTTATAATCCTTTGGGTATATACCCAGTAGTGGGATGGCTGGGTCATATGGTACATCTAGTTCTAGATCCTTGAGGAATTGCCATACTGTTTTCCATAATGGTTGAACTACTTTACATCCCACCAACAGTGTAAAAGTTTAAAGTTCTTCCATTTCCCCACCTCTCCAACACCTGTTGTTTCCTGACTTCTTAATGATTGCCATTCTAACTGTGTGGATGGTATCTCATTGTGGTTTTGATTTGCATTTCTCTGATGTCGAGTGATGATGAGCATTTTTTCATGTGTCTGTTGGCTGTATGGATGTCTTCTTTTGAGAAATGTCTGTTCATATCCTTTGCCCACTTTTTGATGGGGTTGTTTGTTTTTTTCTTGTATATTTGTTTGAGTTCTTTGTAGATTCTGGATATTAGCCCTTTGTCAGATGAGTAGGTTGCAAAAATGTTCTCCCATTCTGTAGGTTGCCTGTTCACTCTGATGGTAGTTTCTTTAGCTGTGCAAAAGCTCTTTAGTTTAATTAGATCCCATTTGTCAATTTTGGCTTTTGCTGCCGTTGCTTTTGGTGTTTTAGACATGAAGTCCTTGCCCATGCCTATGTCCTGAATGGTAATACCTAGATTTTCTTCTAGGGTTTTATGGTATTAGGTCTAACATTTAGTCTCTAATCCATCTTGAATTAATTTTCGTATAAGGGGTAAGGAAAGGATCCAGTTTCAGCTTTCTACTTATTAGCCAATTTTCCCAGCACCATTTATTAAATAGGGAATCCTTTCCCCATTTCTTGTTTCTCTCAGGTTTGTCAAAGATCAGATGGCTGTAGATGTGTGGTATTATTTCTGAGGACTCTGTTCTGTTCCATTGGTCTATATCTCTGTTGTGGTACCAGTACCATGCTGTTTTGGTTACTGTAGCCTTGTAGTATAGTTTGAAGTCAGGTATGTGACGCCTCCAGCTTTGTCCTTTTGACTTAGGATTGTCTTGGCAATGCGGGCTCTTTTTTGGTTCCATATGAACTTTAAAGCAGTTTTTTCCAATTCTGTGAAGAAACTCATTGGTAGCTTGATGGGGATGGCATTGAATCTATAAATAACCTTGGGCAGTATGGCCATTTTCACGATATTGATTCTTCCTATCCATGAGCATGGTATGTTCTTCCATTTGTTTGTGTCCTCTTTATTTCACTGAGCAGTGGTTTGTAGTTCTCCTTGAAGAGGTCCTTGACATCCCTTGTAAGCTGGATTCCTAGGTATTTTATTCTCTTTGAAGCAATTGTGAATGGAAGTTCATTCCTGATTTGGCTCTCTGCTTGTCTGTTACTGGTGTATAAGAATGCTTGTGATTTTTGCACATTATTTTGTATCCTGAGACTTTGCTGAAGTTGCTTATCAGCTTAAGGAGATTTTGGGCTGAGATGATGGGGTTTTCTAAATATACAATCATGTCATCTGCAAACAGGGACAATTTGACTTCTTCTTTTCCTAACTGAATACCCTTGATTTCTTTCTCTTGCCTGATTGCCCTAGCCAGAACTTCCACACTATGTTGAATAGGAGTGGTGAGAGAGGGCATCCCTGTCTTGTGCCAGTTTTCAAAGGGAATTTTTCCAGTTTTTGCCCATTCAGTATGATATTAGCTGTGGGTTTGTCATAAATAGCTCTTATTATTTTGAGGTACGTTCCATCAATACCGAATTTATTGAGCGTTTTTAGCATAAAGGCTGTTGAATTTTGTCAAAGCCTTTTCTGCATCTATTGAGATAATCATGTGGTTCTTGTCTTTGTTCTGTTTATATGCTGGATTACTTTATTGATTTGCGAATGTTGAACCAGCCTTGCATCCCAGGGATGAAGCCCACTTGATCATGGTGGATAAGCTTTTTGAGTGCTGCTGATTCGGTTTGCCAGTATTTTATTGAGAATTTTTGCATCGATGTTCATCAGGGATTTGGTCTAAAATTCTCTTTTTTTGTTGTGTCTCTGCCAGGCTTTGGTATCAGGATGATGTTGGCCTCATAAAATGAGTTAGGGAGGATTCCCTCTTTTTCTATTGATCGGAATAGTTTCAGAGGAATGGTACCAGCTCCTCCTTGTACCTCTGGTAGAATTCAGCTGTGAATCCATCTGGTCCTGGACTTTTTTTGGTGGGTAGGCTATTAATTGTTGCCTCAATTTCAGAGCCTGCTATTGGTCTATTCAGGGATTCAACTTCTTCCTGGTTTAGTCTTGGGAGAGTGTAAGTGTCCAGAAATTATCCATTTCTTCTAGATTTTCTAGTTGATTTGCATAGAGGTGTTTATAGTATTCTCTGATGGTAGTTTGTATTTCTGTGGGGTGGTGGTGATATCCCCTTTATCATTTTTATTTTGTCTATTTGATTCCTCTCTCTTTTCTTCTTTATTAGTCTTGCTAGCGGTCTGTCAATTTTGTTGATCTTTTCAAAAAACCAACTCCTGGATTCATTGATTTTTTGGAGGATTTTTTGTGTCTCTATCTCCTTCAGTTCTGCTCTGATCTTAGTTATTTCTTGCCTTCTGCTAGCTTTTGAATGTGTTTGCTCTTGCCTCTCTAGTTCTTTTAATTGTGATGTTAGAGTGTCAATTTTAGATCTTTCCTGCTTTCTCTTGTGGGCATTTAGTGCTATAAATTTCCCTCTACACACTGCTTTAAATGTGTCCCAGAGATTCTGGTATGTTGTATCTTTGTTCTCGTTGGTTTCAAAGAACATCTTTATTTCTGCTTTCATTTTGTTATGTACCCAGTAGTCATTCAGGAGCAGGTTGTTCAGTTTCCATGTAGTTGAGCGGTTTTGATTGAGTTTCTTAGTCCTGAGTTCTAGTTTGATTGCACTGTGGTCTGAGAGACAGTTTGTTATAATTTCTGTTCTTGTACATTTGCTGAGGAGTGCTTTACTTCCAATTATGTGGTCAATTTGGAATAAGTGCGATGTGGTGCTGAGAAGAATGTATATTCTGTTGATTTGGGGTGGAGAGTTCTATAGATGTCTATTAGGTCTGCTTGGTGCAGAGATGAGTTCAATTCCTGGATATCCTTGTTAACTTTCTGTCTCGTTGATCTGTCTAATGTTGACAGTGGAGTGTTGAAGTCTCCCATTATTATTGTATGGAGTCTAAGTCTCTTTGTAGGTCTCTAAGGACTTGCTTTATGAATCTGGGTGCTCCTGTATTGGGTGCATATATATTTAGGAGAGTTAGCTCTTCCTGTTGAATTGATCCCTTTACCATTATGTAATGGCCTTCTTTGTCTCTTTTGATCTTTGATGGTTTAAAGTCTGTTTTATCAGAGACTAGGATTGCAACCCTCTGCTTTTTTTGTTCTCCATTTGCTTGGTAGATCTTCCTCCATCCCTTTATTTTGAGCCTATGTATGTCTCTGCATGTGAGATGGGTCTCCTGAATACAGCAGACTGATGGATCTTGACTCTTTATCCAGTTTGCCAGTCTGTGTCTTTTAATTGGAGCATTTAGTCCATTTACATTTAAGGTTAATATTGTTATGTGTGAACTTGATCCTGTCATTATGATATTAACTGGTTATTTTGCTCGTTAGTTGATGCAGTTTCTTCCTAGCCTCGATGGTCTTTACATTTTGGCATGTTTTTGCAATGGCTGGTACCGTTGTTCCTTTCCATGTTTAGGCTTCCTTCAGGGTCTCTTGTAAGGCAGGCCTGGTGGTGACAAAATCTCTAAGCATTTGCTTATCTGTAAAGGATTTTATTTCTCCTTCACTTTGAAACTTAGTTTGGCTGGATATGAAATTCTGGGTTGAAAATTCTTTTCTTAAGAACGTTGAATATTGGCCCCCACTCTCTTCTGGCTTGTACAGTTTCTGCCGAGAGATCTGCTGTTAGTCTGATGGGCTTCCCTTTGTGGGTAACCCGACCTTTCTCTCTGGCTGCCCTTAAGATTTTTTCCTTCATTTCAACTTTGGTGAATCTGGCAATTATGTGTCTTGGAGTTGCTCTTCTGGAGGAGTATCTTGTGGCGTTCTCTGTATTTCCTGAATTTGAATGTTGGCCTGCCCTACTAGTTGGGGAAGTTCTGGATGATATCCTGCAGAGTGTTTTCCAACTTGGTTCCATTTTCCCCCTCACTTTCAGGCACCCCAATCAGACGTAGATTTGGTCTTTTTACATAATCCCACACTTCTTGCAGGCTTTGTTCATTTCTTTTTCTTCTTTTTTCTTTTGGTTTCTCTTCTCGCTTCATTTCATTCATTTGATCCTCAATCGCTGATACTCTTTCTTCCAGTTGATCGAGTCGGTTACTGAAGCTTGTGCATTTGTCACGTATTTCTCGTGTCATGGTTTTCATCTCTGTCATTTCGTTTATGATCTTCTCTGCATTAATTAGTCTAGCTGTCAATTCTTCACTCTTTTTTCAAGATTTTTAGTTTCTTTGCGCTGGGTACGTAATTCCTCCTTTAGCTCTGAGAGGTTTGATGGACTGAAGCCTTCTTCTCTCATCTCATCAAAGTCATTCTCTGACCAGCTTTGATCCATTGCTGGCGATGGGCTGCGCTCCTTTGCAGGGGAGATGCGCTCTCATTTTTGAATTTCCAGGTTTTCTGCCCTGCTTCTTCCCCATCTTTGTGGTTTTATCTGTCTCTGGTCTTTGATGATGGTGACGTACTGATGGGGTTTTGGTATAGGTGTCCTTCCTGTTTGATAGTTTTCCGTCTGACAGTCAGAAGGACTGTCTGTTGGTCTGTTGGAGATTGCTTGAGGTCCACTCCAGACCCTGTTTGCCTGGGTATCAGCAGCAGAGGTTGCCGAAGATAGAATATTGCTGAACAGCGAGTGTACCTGTCTGATTCTTCCTTTGGAAGTTTCCTCTCAGGGGTGACTCCACCCTGTGAGGTATGGGGTGTCAGACTGCCCCTAGTGGGGGATGTCTCCCAGCTAGGCTACTCAGGGGTCAGGGACCCACCTGAGCAGGCAGTCTGTCCGTTCTCAGATCTCAACCTCCACGTTAGGAGATCCACGGCTCTCCCAAAGCTGTCAGACAGAGTCGTTCGCGTCTGCACCGGCCCCCACTGCTTCCCCTATTGGACTGCAGCTGTGCGCTGTCCGCATAGGTAGAATCTACAGAGACAGGCAGGCTTCCTTGAGCTGCTGTGAGCTCCACCCAGTTCGAGCTTCCCAGCGGCTTTGTTTACCTACTTAAGCCTCAGCAATGGCAGGCGCCCCTCCCCCAGCCTCGCTGCTGCCTTGCGGATGGATCGCCGCAGACTGCTGTGTTAGCAGTGAGGGAGGCTCCGTGGGCGTGGGACCCTCCCGGCCAGGTGTGGATATATTCTCCTGGTGTGCCTGTTTCCTAAAGCGCAGTATTTGGGTGGGTGGAGTTACCCGATTTTCCAGATGTTGTGTGTCTCAGTTCTCCTGGCTAGGAAAACGGATTTCCTTCCCCCTTGTGCTTCCAGGTGAGGCGATGCCTCGTCCTGCTTCAGCTCAGGCTGGTCAGCTGCAGCAGCTGACCAGCACCGATTGTCCGGCACTCCCTAGAGAGATGACCCCGTACCTCAGTTGAAAATGCAGAAATCACCGGTCTTCTGTGTCGCTCGCGCTGGGAGTTGGAGACTGGAGCTGTTCCTATTCGGCCATCTTGCTCCGCCCCCCCTCTTTTTATTTTTCTTTCCTTTTTTTGGTATTGAGTTGTATGAATTCCTTGTATATATTAGCTCCTTATTAAACATATGGTTTGCATTTTTTTCCTTTCCATAAGTTGTATTTTCATTGTATTGATTTTTTTATTTGCTGCATAGATTTTTTATTTAGATATAATCTCACTTGTTTGTTTCTGCCATTGTTGCCTATGCTTTTCTTGTCATATCGCCAAAAAATATCTTTGCCAAGATCAATGTCAAAGAGTTTTTTTATATTCTTTTCTGAGTTTTACTGTTGCTAGTCTTACAATTTAGTTTTTAATCATTGTAAGATAATCTATGCATATATTGTGAGATGAGTCCAATTTCATTTATTTGCATGTAAATCAAATATGAATTGAAGAAATAACAAGTGGGTATTGAGGATCACCAGACTCTCTGATGACAGCTGGAAAACAAAAGGTCATGCACCAGAAGAAAAAACTTTGAGTAAGAGATGCTCAGAAAACCAGGCAAAGAGCCTGGCAAAGGAGGATGAGTTCTAATGTATGGAGTCCAAGTGGCAGGTAATAGACGTTAGGAGAATAAGAACTTTAGAAACAAATTCATTCATTACACTCAGGAGGGAAGTTCATATATTGTGATAACTAATTATAACATGATGGCGATCTTGTGGTGAAGCCCTGGGACATCAAACACTGGGAAATCTTAAGCTATCAAACAATACCATCAAACATACTTCTTGGTAATAACAAAACTCTGAAAAACATGGGGATGTAATAAGTACAAATGAATCAAACCTATGTATGATGTCAGAGCTTATTTTAGCACTTTATTTATGACTGAGGTTTATATGGTTAGAAATGCTGTCAAATTGCATAATTTATATTAAATAGTCACTGATTTCTAGTGTCTTTAGAAAAAAATGTAATATTGAAAGATGTAATAACTAAAGATTGGTAAAAAAATAGTTTTGAAATGAGAAAGAAAAGAAAAAGTAAAACCAAATAAGGTGACAAATTTGGGAAGATATAGTGTTATGTAATAATGTTATATTATGAAAATGTCTAATTAAAGAGTTTAAGATCAATATTGCACCAAATGTGTCCAGGTACATGTTCCAACATTTTCAATTAAAAATGTCGGCTAAGTTTTGACCTTAAAGCAGCAGTTACATTAAAAATGTATTCATTTTAAGACTGTAGAATCACATATTGATTTTTTAAAGTTACATAATTAATCCCAGATAATTGCAATTAAAGACATCAAATAGGGCCATCTCAATTTCACTGGGAATTTTGAGTTACTTTATTATATTGTGGTTGTAATTTTATATTAACTCAGTCACTCTAAAAACCTTCATGACTGACTTACATAGCAGATGTACAATGCCAAAGTATTAGTCATTATGTTTTATTCCTAAGACTTTTTCATCATTTTATTCTGAAGTCATTTTTGACTGTTATAAATTACCACAACTTCTTGCTGCAGATACGTGAGGGTTGTTACACAACATATTTGTTTATTCATTCTTTTTCCTGTTCATAATTCCAAAGAGTTTATTTTAATTATACAGTTTTTGCACAAGACAAATACACAGAACATATATAAACATTTCCCCACTCAAATATTCTAAATCACCAATTACAGAAGACAAGGCCATAAAATAATTTTCAATTAATTCAGCAAACACAAAAGAGTTTAAATGTGGTACATTTTATTCATTATTCCATGTTTATAAGCTACAAAGGACTACTAAGACTAGGTTCTAAATTCCAGGCATTTATTTTAGAATGAAAAAAGTTCATATACATAAACAAATAAAATACTATAATAAACTAAAGCAAATTAAGATAAAAGTTTCTATGGGGAAAAAAATGTAGGAAGTAATCACTTCTTCAGAGGAAAATCATAAAGTCAGGAAAAGCCAAGTAAAAATGATACGTTTTTATTTCTTAACAATACTCATCTTACTTATTATAGATAAAATACAGGTGAATGATTTTAAAAAACTAAGGAAAATGTATAACTAAAAAACTAAAGACATAAAGATATCTAAATATCAGATATGGTCATGTCATGCTCCTACTTAAAATTTTTGATTTCCTTCAATTATTCATAGAATAAAAATTCTGATGATCTTACACCTGACTGCAGCTGAATTTCTTCCTTTTTTTTTTTTTTTTATTATACTTTAAGTTCCAGGGTACATGTGTGCAACGTGCAGGTTTGTTACATATGTATACTTGTGCCATGTTGGTGTGCTGCACCCATCAACTCATCAGCACCCATCAACTCGTCATTTACATGAGGTATAACTCCCAATGCAATCCCTTCCCCCTCCCCCTTCGCCACAATAGGTCCCGGTGTGTGATGTTCCCCTTCCCGAGTCCAAGTGATCTCATTGTTCAGTTCCCACCTATGAGTGAGAACATGCGGTGTTTGGTTTTCTGTTCTTGAGATAGTTTGCTAAGAATGATGGTTTCCAGCTGCATCCATGTCCCTACAAAGGACACAAACTCATCCATTTTTATGGCTGCATAGTATTCCACGGTGTATATGTGCCACATTTTCTTAATCCAGTCTGTCACTGATGGATATTTGGGTTGATTCCAAGTCTTTGCTATTGTGAATAGGGCCGCAATGAACATACATGTGCATGTGTCTTTATAGCAGTATGATTTATAATCCTTTGGGTATATACCCAGTAATGGGATGGCTGGGTCATATGGTACTTCTAGTTCTAGATCATTGAGGAATCGCCATACTGTTTTCCATAATGGGTGAACTAGTTTACAGTCCCACTAACAGTGTAAAAGTGTTCCTATTTCTCCACATCCTCTCCAACACCTGTTGTTTCCTGACTTCTTAATGATTGCCATTCTAACTGGTGTGAGATGGTATCTCATTGTGGTTTTGATTTGCATTTCTTTGATGGCCAGTGATGATGAGCATTTTCTCATGTGTCTGTTGGCTGTATGCATATCTTCTTTTGAGAAATGTCTGTTCATATCCTTTGCCCACTTGTTGATGGGGTTGTTTGATTTTTTCTTGTAAATTTGTTTGAGTTCTTTGTAGATTCTGGGTATTAGCCCTTTGTCAGATGAGTAGATTGCAAAAATGTTCTCCCATTCTGTAGGTTACCTGTTTACTCTGATGGTAGTTTCTTTTGCTGTGCAGAAGCTCTTTAGTTTAATTAGATCCCATTTATCAATTTTAGATTTTGTTGCCATTGCTTTTGGTGTTTTAGACATGAAGTCCTTGCCCACGCTTATGTCCTGAATGGTATTCCCTAGGTTTTCTTCTATGGTTTTTATGGTATTAGGTCTAACATTTAAGTCTCTAATCCATCTTGAATTATTTTCATATAAGGAGTAAAGAAAGGATCCAGTTTCAGTTTTCTACTTATGACTAGCCAATTTTCCCAGCACCATTTATTAAATAGGGAATCCTTTCCCCATTTCTTATTTTTCCCAGGTTTGTCAAAAATCAGATGGCTGTAGATGTGTGGTATTATTTCTGAGGACTCAGTTCTGTTCCATTGGTCTATATCTCTGTTTTTGTACCAGTACCATGCTGTTTTGGTTACTGTAGCCTTGTAGTATAGTTTGAAGTCAGGTAGTGTGATGTCTCCAGCTTTGTTCTTTTGACTTAGGATTGTCTTGGAAATGCGGGCTCTTTTTTGGTTCCATATGAACTTTAAAGCAGTTTTTTCCAATTCTGTGAAGAAACTCATTGGTAGCTTGATGGGGATGGCATTGAATCTATAAACAACCTTGGGCAGTATGGCCATTTTCACGATATTGATTCTTCCTATCCATGAGCATGGTATGTTCTTCCATTTGTTTGTGTCCTCTTTTATTTCACTGAGCAGTGGTTTGTAGTTCTCCTTGAAGAGGTCCTTTGCATTCCTTGTAAGTTGGACTCCTAGGTATTTTATTCTCTTTGAAACAATTGTGAATGGAAGTTCATTCATGATTTGGCTCTGTGTTTGTCTGTTACTGGTATATAAGAATGCTTGCGATTTTTGCACATTAATTTTGTATCCTGAGACTTTGCTGAAGTTGCTTATCAGCTTAAGGAGATTTTGGGCTGAGATGATGGGGTTTTCTAAATGTACAATGATGTCATCTGCAGCTGAATTTCTTTTATGACACTTTTCTGCTCTTCTGCATGTTATCCATACTCTCTTATTTTTAGGTCTTTTGGACAATTATGCATTCTAGTTTCAAATCCTTGCATATACAAATCCCTCATCTCAAAAACTAATTTTTTTCTTTCATCTAGTTAACTCCTACCTGTACTTTAGATCTCATTTCAAAGCCACTTCCATGAGAAAAACTTTCTGCATGGCCTCTCTCCTACACACAATGAAATGAGACCCTAACTCACAAAATTCTAGAATTTACTGTAATATCCTCTTATGCTCTTATGCCTCTGATTGCAGCTAGTAAACACATGTTTATACAGATTAATACTCATCTCTCCAAATGATTTAGTGTATTACAATATCTGGATTCAAAATATATTCATTGAATGAGTTAATCATTTAGATTGATTTTCCTTCAGGCATCTGTAAATAGTCCCATGCATAACTTCATTTGAAATTGTTCATATATATATATTTTTTATTTTATTTTATTTTATTTTTGAGACTGAGTCTCACTCTGTCACCAAGGCTGGAGTGCAGTGGCACAATCTCGGCTCACTGCAAACTCCGCCTCCTGTGTTCAAGCGATTCTCCTGCCTCAGCCTCCCGAGTAGCTGGGACTAAAGGCACGCACCCCCACACCCTGCTAATTTTTGTATTTTTAGTAGAGACGGGGTTTCACCATGTTGGCCAGGATGGTCTCTAGCCTCTTGACCTCTTGACCTTGATCTGGACCTCTTGACCTTGTGATCTGCCTGGCTGAGCCTCCCAAAGTGCTGGGGTTACAGGCATGAGCCACCGCGTCCGACCTGAAGTTGTCCATATATTTTAATACTTCTTCAAATATCTGACCTGTATTCATACAATCTTATCTTTGGCATGCAGAAATGGTTTGAATCAGATTTAAAACACACAGGGGCTCATCAGTGGACTGGCTAAATAAATAAAATATTTAGCTTTTATTTTTAACAAATGAAGATTCTCCATTTCCATGATAATGAAGCACTGATGCTGTAATGCTTTTCTAGTTTAAAAAGTTAAAAAGCTGTACCAAGTATACAAAGCAAGAATTTCCATATATTAGACAATAATAGTGCATAATTGTGATCACTCAGGAAAAACTAAGAAGTAGAGCCTTATCATCACCCTAACTTCCACTAAGAGGCCATTTTTGTACCACATTCAGTGAAAGGGATCACAGGCAGACCATAGTAGTTGAAGAGACAGGCAAGACATATGAGGAGATAAAGTAGGTGGAATTTTAGAAACAAAATGCTAGAGAAGAGGGACCTAAACATAAGAGTTACAGAAACCTCTGCAGATACCATTCACAATTTTGCTGTATAATGAGCTGTATGATCATAGGAGGAAAAACTCCATGAAGCCATAAAATTAAAACTGTTTGGGAGATGTAACCACAGTAATTTCAAAGATTTTATTGGGATAGAAAACAGTTCAATTTTGGTAACCCAGAGAAAAGAGACTTTATACAGTGCTTAAATCAAGCCTAGAGATTTGAGGTGGCAGAATAAAAAAAAATCAGCAAACTTGAAAATTTGATTTATTGTTAGAGTTTATCCAGTCAGAGGAAGAGGGAAAAAAAATGAATGAAGAAAATGGAACAGATTCTTAGAGAACTGCAGGATTCAATCACATGTACCAATGTATATATAGTGCACTTCCCATAAGGAAAGGAAAGAGAGAAAAGAGAAAAAAATTCCAAAAATAATGGCTAACAACATCTCACATTTGATGAAAAACAATACACATTCCAGAAGCCAGATAGACCGCAATTAGCAATAAACTCAAAGAGGTTAACACCTATACACAGAAAAATTAAACTGTTGAAATCCAAAGACAAAAAGAGAATCTCGAAAGCCACTAAAGAGAAGCAGTTCATCACATACAGGAAATTCTTAATAAGGTAAAGTGCTGATTTATAATTAGAAATTATGTATGCAAAAAGACAGTGTGATGATATAGTCAAAGAACTTAACTAAAAGGACTGTTGACTATGAATTCTAAATCCAGTAAGCTTATTCTTCAAAAATTAAGAGCAAAAATAAGATATTTTCATATCAATAACTGAAAAAATATGTGTCTACCAGACCTACCGTACAAGAAATACTACAGGTCTAATAGGCTGACACAAAGGGACATTACTATCTTCAATCCATGTGGATAAATAGAAAGCACAGATAAAGAATATTAATAGGTGAATACAAAATGCAGTGTAAAGTAAAATTTTTGTTACTAGCACTTATTCTGTACTATTTGATCTAAAAGACAATTACATAAAAAAAACACAAATGTCTCTTTATTTTCCACTCAATTTTGCTGTGAACCTAAAACTGCTCTAAAAAATAGAAACTACTTTTTTAAAAAATTAAAAAGAAAAATTTAACAAAGAAAACTACTTAAAGTGATAATTATAAATTTGTAGTCATGGGACTACAATGTATAAAGATATGATTTATACAATAATAACACAAAGGAGAGAGGTTGAAACCACATAATGTTTTTCTAAACTGAAATTACAATTAATTTGGCATTAATACAAACTAGATTATTCTAAATTAAGAAATTAATTGTGATCTCTAGAAATTAAAAGTTAATCCACTATAGTTAGTAATAGAGTAAAAAAAACTCAGAGATTTAAAGAAAAATAAAAGAATGTCTGAAAAATACTATACAATTGTATGTTGTGTGTCAGAAACAAAATTTATATTAAAAAATATCATAACACTTGAAAGTAAAAATATAGTAAAAGATATATTATGTTAATGGTAACCAAAAGAGAATGGAAGTGGCTATCATATTAGATAAAATATACATTGAGAAAAAAATAATTGCGACTAAAAATAAGAAATACTTTTATAATGATAAAAGGCCACAGAGCCAATCCATCAGGAAATTATAACAATTGTGAACCTAATGCCTAAAAATACAGGTGAAAAGTATGTGAAACAAAACTGAAAGAATTAGAATAAGAAACAATTCCACGGGGGGGAGGGGAGCAAGATGGTCGAATAGGAACAGCTCCAGTCTCCAACTCCCAGCACGAGCGACACAGAAGACCGGTGATTTCTGCATTTTTAACTGAGGTACTGGGGTCATCTCACTGGGGAGTGCCGGACAATCGGTGCTGGTCAGCTGCTACAGCCGGACCAGGGAGAGCTGAAGCAGGGCGAGGCATCGCCTCACCTGGGAAGTGCAAGGGGGAAGGGAATCCCTTTTCCTAGCCAGGGGAACTGAGACACACAACACCTGGAAAATTGGATAACTCCCACCCCAATACTGCGCTTTAAGCAAACTGGCACACCAGGAGAATATATCCAACACCTGGCCAGGAGGGTCCCACGCCCATGGAGCCTCCCTCATTGCTAATGCAGAAGTTTGCGGCGATATAACCACAGGGCAGCAGCGAGGCTGGGGGAGGGGCGCTGGCCATTGCTGAGGCTTAAGTAGGTAAACAAAGCCGCTGGGAAGCTCAAACTGCGTGGAGCTCACAGCAGCTCAAGGAAACCTGCCTGTCTCTGTAGACTCCACCTCTGGGGACAGGGCACAGCTAAAAAACAGTAGAGGAAGCAGCAGAGGCCTGTGCAGACGCAAACGACTCTGTCTGACAGCTTTGAAGAGAGCAGTGGATCTCCCAACACGGAGGTTGAGATCTGAGAACGGACAGACTGCCTGCTCAAGTGGGTCCCTGACCCCTGAGTAGCCTAACTGGGAGACATCCCCCACTAGGGGCAGTCTGACACCCCACACCTCACAGGGTGGAGTACACCCCTGAGAGGAAGCCTCCAAAGTAAGAATCAGACAGGTACACTCGCTGTTCAGCAATATTCTATCTTCTGCAACCTCTGCTGCTGACACCCAGGCAAACAGGGTCTGGAGTGGACCTCAAGCAATCTCCAACAGACCTACAGCTGATGGTCCTGACTGTCAGAAGGAAAACTATCAAACAGGAAGGACACCTATACCAAAACCCCATCAGTACGTCACCATCATCAAAGACCAGAGACAGATAAAACCACAAAGATGGGGAAAAAGCAGGGCAGAAAAGCTGGAAATTCAAAAAATGAGAGCGCCATCTCCCCCTGCAAAGGAGCGCAGCCCATTGCCAGCAACGGATCGAAGCTGGTCAGAGAATGACTTTGACGAGATGAGAGAAGAAGGCTTCAGTCCATCAAACCTCTCAGAGCTCAAGGAGGAATTATGTACCCAGCTCAAAGAAACTAAAAATCTTGAGAAAAGAGTGGAAGAATTGACAGCTAGACTAATTAATGCAGAGAAGGTCATAAACGAAATGACAGAGATGAAAACCATGACACAAGAAATACGTGACAAGTGCACAAGCTTCAGTAACCGACTCGATCAACTGGAAGAAGAGTATCAGCGATTGAGGATCAAATGAATGAAATGAAGCGAGAAGAGAAACCAAAAGAAAAAAGAAGAAAAAGAAATGAACAAAGCCTGCAAGAAGTATGGGATTATGTAAAAAGACCAAATCTACGTCTGATTGGGGTGCCTGAAAGTGAGGGGGAAAATGGAACCAAGTTGGAAAACACTGCAGGATATCATCCAGGAGAACTTCCCCAACCTAGTAGGGCAGGCCAACATTCAAATTCAGGAAATACAGAGAATGCCACAAAGACACTCCTCCAGAAGAGCAACTCCAAGACACATAATTGCCAGATTCACCAAAGTTGAAATGAAGGAAAAAATCTTAAGGGCAGCCAGAGAGAAAGGTCGGGTTACCCACAAAGGGAAGCCCATCAGACTAACAGCAGATCTCTCAGCAGAAACGCTACAAGCCAGAAGAGAGTGGGGGACAATATTCAACGTTCTTACAGAAAAGAATTTTCAACCCAGAATTTCATATCCAGCCAAACTAAGTTTCATAAGTGAAGGAGAAATAAAATCCTTTACAGATAAGCAAATGCTTAGAGATTTTGTCACCACCAGGCCTGCCTTACAAGAGACCCTGAAGGAAGCCCTAAACATGGAAAGGAACAAGCGGTACCAGCCATTGCAAAAACATGCCAAAATGTAAAGACCATCGAGGCTAGGAAGAAACTGCATCAACTAACGAGCAAAATAACCAGTTAATATCCTAATGGCAGGATCAAGTTCACACATAACAATATTAACCTTAAATGTAAATGGACTAAATGCTCCAATTAAAAGACACAGACTGGCAAATTGGATAAAGAGTCAAGATCCATCAGTCTGCTGTATTCAGGAGACCCATCTCACATGCAGAGACATACATAGGCTCAAAATAAAGGGATGGAGGAAGATCTACCAAGCAAATGGAGAACAAAAAAAAGCAGGAGTTGCAATCCTAGTCTCTGATAAAACAGACTTTAAACCCTCAAAGATCAAAAGAGACAAAGAAGGCCATTACATAATGGTAAAGGGATCAATTCAACAGGAAGAGCTAACTCTCCTAAATATATATGCACCCAATACAGGAGCACCCAGATTCATAAAGCAAGTCCTTAGAGACTTACAAAGAGACTTAGACTCCCATACAATAATAATGGGAGACTTCAACACTCCGCTGTCAACATTAGACAGATCAACGAGACAGAAAGTTAACAAGGATATCCAGGAATTGAACTCATCTCTGCACCAAGCAGACCTAATAGACATCTATAGAACTCTCCACCCCAAATCAACAGAATATACATTCTTCTCAGCACCACATCGCACTTATTCCAAAATTGACCACATAATTGGAAGTAAAGCACTCCTCAGCAAATGTACAAGAACAGAAATTATAACAAACTGTCTCTCAGACCACAGTGCAATCAAACTAGAACTCAGGACTAAGAAACTCAATCAAAACCGCTCAACTACATGGAAACTGAACAACCTGCCTCTGAATGACTACTGGGTACATAACGAAATGAAAGCAGAAATAAAGATGTTCTTTGAAATCAATGAGAACAAAGATACAACATACCAGAATCTCTGGGACACATTTAAAGCAGTGTGTAGAGGGAAATTTATAGCACTAAATGCCCACAAGAGAAAGCAGGAAAGATCTAAAATTGACACTCTAACATCACAATTAAAAGAACTAGAGAGGCAAGAGCAAACACATTCAAAAGCTAGCAGAAGGCAAGAAATAACTAAGATCAGAGCAGAACTGAAGGAGATAGAGACACAAAAAATCCTCCAAAAAATCAATGAATCCAGAAGTTGGTTTTTTGAAAAGATCAACAAAATTGACAGACCACTAGCAAGACTAATAAAGAAGAAAAGAGAGAGGAATCAAATAGACACAATAAAAAATGATAAAGGGGATATCACCACCAACCCCACAGAAATACAAACTACCATCAGAGAATACTATAAACACCTCTATGCAAATCAACTAGAAAATCTACAAGAAATGGATAATTTCCTGGACACTTACACTCTCCCAAGACTAAACCAGGAAGAAGTTGAATCCCTGAATAGACCAATAGCAGGCTCTGAAATTGAGGCAACAATCAATAGCCTACCCACCAAAAAAAGTCCAGGACCAGATGGATTCACAGCTGAATTCTACCAGAGGTACAAGGAGGAGCTGGTACCATTCCTTCTGAAACTATTCCGATCAATAGAAAAAGAGGGAATCCTCCCTAACTCATTTTATGAGGCCAACATCATCCTGATACCAAAGCCTGGCAGAGACACAACAAAAAAAGAGAATTTTAGACCAATATCCCTGATGAACATCGATGCAAAAATTCTCAATAAAATACTGGCAAACCGAATTCAGCAGCACTTCAAAAAGCTTATCCACCATGATCAAGTGGGCTTCATCCCTGGGATGCAAGGCTGGTTCAACATTCGCAAATCAATAAACGTAATCCAGCATATAAACAGAACCAAAGACAAGAACCACATGATTATCTCAATAGATGCAGAAAAGGCTTTTGACAAAATTCAACAGCCCTTCATGCTAAAAACGCTCAATAAATTCGGTATTGATGGAACGTACCTCAAAATAATAAGAGCTATTTATGACAAACCCACAGCTAATATCATACTGAATGGGCAAAAACTGGAAAAATTCCCTTTGAAAACTGGCCCAAGACAGGGATGCCCTCTCTCACCACTCCTATTCAACATAGTGTTAGAAGTTCTGGCTAGGGCAATCAGGCAAGAGAAAGAAATCAAGGGTATTCAGTTAGGAAAAGAAGAAGTCAAATGTCCCTGTTTGCAGATGACATGATTGCATATTTAGAAAACCCCATTGTCAGCCGGGCGCGGTGGCTCAAGCCTGTAATCCCAGCACTTTGGGAGGCGGAGACGGGTGGATCACGAGGTCAGGAGATCGAGACCATCCTGGCTAACATGGTGAAACCCCGTCTCTACTAAAAATACAAAAAACTAGCCAGGAGAGGTGGCGGGCGCCTGTAGTCCCAGCTACTCCAGAGGCTGAGGCAGGAGAATGGCGTAAACCCGGCAGGCGGAGCTTGCAGTGAGCTGAGATCCGGCCATTGCACTCCAGCCTGGGAGACAGAGCCAGACTCCGTTTTAAAAAAAAAAAAAAGAAAACCCCATTGTCTCTGCCCAGAATCTCCTTAAGCTGATAAGCAACTTCAGCAAAGTCTCAGGATACAAAATTAATGTGCAAAAATCACAAGCATTCTTATACACCAGTAACAGACAAACAGAGAGCCAAATCATGAATGAACTTCCATTCACAATTGCTTCAAAGAGAATAAAATACCTAGGAATCCAACTTACAAGGGATGTAAAGGACCTCTTCAAGGAGAACTACAAACCACTGCTCAGTGAAATAAAAGAGGACACAAACAAATAGAAGAACATACCATGCTCATAGATAGGAAGAATCAATATCGTGAAAATGGCCATACTGCCCAAGGTTGTTTATAGATTCAAGGCCATCCCCATCAAGCTACCGATAAGTTTCTTCACAGAATTGGAAAAAACTGCTTTAAAGCTCATATGGAACCAAAAAAGAGCTCCCATTTCCAAGACAATCCTAAGTCAAAAGAACAAAAATGGAGGCATCACCATACCTGACTTCAAACTATACTACAAGGCTACAGTAACCAAAACAGCATGGTACTGGTACCACAACAGAGATATAGACCAATGGAATAGAACAGAGTCCTCAGAAATAATACCACACATCTACAGCCATCTGATCTTTGAAAAACCTGAGAGAAACAAGAAATGGGGAAAGGATTCCCTATTTAATAAATGGTGCTGGGAAAATTGGCTAGCCATAAGTAGAAAGCTGAAACTGGATCCTTTCTTTACTCCTTATATGAAGATTAATTCAAGATGGATTAGAGACTTAAATGTTAGACCTAATACCATAAAAACCCTAGAAGAAAATCTAGGTAGTACCGTTCAGGACATAGGCATGGGCAAGGACTTCATGTCTAAAACACCAAAAGCAATGGCAGCAAAAGCCAAAATTGACAAATGGGATCTAATTAAACTAAAGAGCTTCTGCACAGCAAAAGAAACTACCATCAGAGTGAACAGGCAACCTACAGAATGGGAGAACATTTTTGCAATCTACTCATCTGACAAAGGGCTAATATCCAGAATCTACAAAGAACTCAAACAAATATACAAGAAAAAAACAAACAACCCCATCAAAAAGTGGGCAAAGGATATGAACAGACATTTCTCAAAAGAAGACATTCATACAGCCAACAGACACATGAAAAAATGCTCATCATCACTCGACATCAGAGAAATGCAAATCAAAACCACAATGAGATACCATCTCACACCAGTTAGAACGGCAATCATCAAAAAATCAGGAAACAACAGGTGTTGGAGAGGATGTGGAGAAATAGGAAGACTATTACACTGTTGGTGGGATTGTAAAGTAGTTCAACCATTATGGAAAACAGTATGGCAATTCCTCAAGGATCTAGAACTAGATGTACCATATGACCCAGCCATCCCATAACTGGGTATATACCCAAAGGATTATAAATTATTCTACTACAAAGACACATGCACACGTATGTTTATTGTGGCACTATTCACAATAGCAAAGACTTGTAATCAACCCAAATGTCCATCTGTGACAGACTGGATTAAGAAAATGTGGCACATATACACCATGGAATACTATGCAGCCATAAAAAAGGATGGGTTTGAATCCTTTGTAGGGACATGGATGCAGCTGGAAACCATCATTCTTAGCAAACTATCACAAGAAGAGAAAACCAAACACCGCATGTTCTCACTCATAGGTGGGAACTGAACAATGAGATCACTTGGACTCGGGATGGGGAACATCACACACTGGGGCCTATCATGGGGAGGGAGGAGGGGGGAGGGATTGCATTGGGGAGTTATACTTGATATTAATGATGAATTGATGGGTGCTGACGAGTTGATGGGTGCAGCACACCAACATGGCACAAGTATACATATGTAACAAACCTGCACGTTGTGCACATGTACCCTAGAACTTGAAGTATAATAAAAATAAATAAATAAATTAATTAATTAAAAAAAAAGAAACAATTCCACAACAATATTTGGAAAAATGAATAGTATCAATAATGGATAGAACAATAAACAGAAGGTCAGCAAGAAAATAAAAGTCTTCAATAACACTAGAAATCATTTAGAACCAAAGCTTACAGAACATTTCTCAAAACAGACATATATAAAACAAGAGCAGAATACACATTTTTACAAACATACACAGAATGTTGTCCAGACAGACCACTTATAATAGGCTACAAAACAAGCCTCATTAAATATAAAAGAATTGAAATCAAAGTATGTTATTCAACCACAAAAAAGTAAAAATTTAAAAAATAAAAGAAGAAAATGTGAAAAATTAACAGATGTGTAGAAATACAAGCACACACTTAATGAGTATAAAAAATCACAAGAGAAATTTGAAAATATTTTGAGATAAATGAAAAAGAAAGCAGAACATATGGGATATGGCTAAAGCAGTAGTTGGGAAGGAATTTATGTCTGTAAATGCCTATATTGAAAAAGAAGAATAATTTTATATCAATAGCCTAACATTCCACCATAAGAAACTAAAATGAAGGACAAACCAAACCCAAAACAACCAAAGGAAGAAAATATTATTTGGGTGGAAATAAACAAAATACATAACAGGAAAACTATAGAGAAAATCAACCAAAACCAAAAATTGGTTATTTGAAATGATCAACAAAATTACAAGACCTCTGCTATAATAACTAAGATAAAAAGGAGAGACGATTCAAATTAGTTAAATCTGAAATAAATGAGAAAAAAATAGTACTGATCATTCAGAAATAAAAAGGATAATAAGTAAAAGCTATGAACAAACATATGCCAACAAATTAAATAAATTATATGAAATGAACAAATTATGAAAAGGACATAAACTGAGGAAACTGACTAGAAGAAAGAGATAATCTGAAGAGAACTGTAAAAATTGAAGAGGCTGGGTGTGGTGGCTCATACCTGTAATGCCAGCACTTCGGGAAGCTAAGGCAGAAGAATCATGTGAGACCAGGAGTTTGAGGACATCCTGGCTAACATAAGAGAGACCTTTTCTCTATAAAAAATGAAAAAAAAAATTTTTTTTAAATAGCCGGTATTTTTTAAAAAAAATATAATAGTATTATACTATGCGGTATTATAAAAAAATTATAATATTAAAAAATAGCCGGTATTTAAAAAAAAAATTTAAAAATCACCTGTGCCTGTAGTCCCAGCTACTCAAGGGGCTGAGGTGGGACGATCACTTGAGCCCAGGAGTCTGAAGCTGCAATGAGCTGTGATTGCACCACTGTACTCCAGCCTGAGTGAGCCAGTGAAACCATTTCTTAAAAAAAAATAAAAAATACAAACATTAAAAGAACTAGTGCTATATTAGTCCATGTTGTTCTGTTGCTACAACAGAATATGAGATGTTGGGTAATAGGTTTATTTTACTCATGGTTCTAGAGTCTGGAAAATTCAAGATAGGGTGGCTGCATTTGGTAAGGATCTCATGCTGCTTCATAATGTAGAGGAGGTCATCACATGGCAGGAGCATGTGTGAAAATGCAATCTGACATCTGCAAAAAATACAAAACACCAGGGTGATCTTGTTTTATTACAAACTGCTCCTGCAGTAGCTAATTCAATCCCTTGAGATCCAGAACCCGCTCCGTCCCATGAGATGGGATTAATCACTTCATGAAGGCAGACCCCTTAAGACAGAAAAAGCCTCTTAAATGTCTCACCACCTTTCAAACAACCTTCAACACCACACTGTTACACTGGAGATCAAGCCTCAATATGAGTTTTGGTGGTGACAAACAATATTCAAATCACAGCAACTAGTAATAATGTAAAAACTTCCAACAAAGGAAAGCTCAGACTTAGATAGATACACTACTGAATTCTAACAAATAGTTAGAGAATAATTAATACCAATCATTCACAAGCTATTCCAAATAATAAAAAAGGAAGGATCACATATCAACTCATTCAGTATTATCCTGATGCCAAACTGGACAAACACATCAAAAGGCAAGAAAATCACAGACCAATGCTCTATGAGAATATAAAAACAAATATAATACACAAAATATGAACAAACTAAATCCAGCAACATATAAAAAGCATTATACAACATGACCAGTTGGAATTTAACTCAGGCATACAAGGTTGCTTCAATGTATGAAAATTAGTCAATGCATTGTGCCGAATTAATAGAATAAAAATGAAAATCAAAAAGTCGTATCTATAGACATTGAAATGGCACTTGATAAAAATCTGACACCCTTTTCTCATAAAAATGCTTACACATTAGGAATATAAGGGAACATCCTAAAGCTGGAATGGTATCTATGAAAAACCCACCACTAACATCATACTTTAATGGCAAAACACTGAGTATTTTCCTCCTAAGATCAGCAGTAAGACAAAGGTGATCACTCTCATTACTTTTATTCAACATAATACTAGAGGTTCTAGCTAGTGCAATTAGACAGGAAAATGATATTAAAACCTCCAGATTAAAAATGAAGAAATAAAGTTATCTCTTTTTTGTAGATAACCTAATCTGTTATATTATATTTAGGAAAAAAATCTATAACAATGGAGCAGGACACAAGATAGATATAAAACAGTCAATTGCACTTCTGTAGCCAAAAAAATACTAAGATAAAATTAATAAACAATTCTATCTACATTAGTATTAAAAAGAATAAAGTGATTAGAAATGTATTTGACAGAAAAGCAAAAACATACACACTGAAAGCTAGAAAATATGATGGAAAGGAATTAAAGATTTGAATGAAAAGAAACCTGATGTTCCTGGATCAAAAGACTCATGGTAACATTTCACCAATTCAACACAATCTCTATCAAAATTCCAGCTATGTTTTTTATAGAAATTGACAAGTTAATACAAAATTCATATGGAAATACAAAGGACTCCAAATAGTCAAAACAATCTTGAAAACGAAGAATAAAGTTGGAATTTACACACTTCCTGATTTCAAAACCTACTACAAATCTACCTTATTCAAGGCAGTGTAGCAGTTGTATGAGGATTAGCATATATATCAATGGAATAAAAGTTATAGTGCAGAATTATGTCCTAACAAATTAGTTGAATATTAACAAGGATTTCAAGGCAATGTAATATGGAAAAAACAGTCTTTTCAGCAAATGATGCTGAGACAACTGGATATCCACATGCAAAATTATAAAACTGGATTTATACTGTATACTATATAAAAATTAACTCAAAACAGATCAAAACCTATATGTTAGAGCTAAAACTATAAAACTCTTTTTAAGAAAACATAAGTCTAAATCTTTGTAACCTTTTAGTGAGAAATGGTTTATTGGATATGCCACCAAAAGCACAAATGACAAAGGAAAAATATAGATAAATTGTACCTCATCAGAATAAAAACTTCTTTTGAAAGGTTACATTCAAGAAAATGAAAAGACATCTCAGAGAATTGGCAAAAGCATCTGCAAATCATATAACTGTTAAAAGACTATTATCCGTAATATGTAAAGAACTCTCACAACTCAACAAATTAAAAAGACAAAAAAATACAAAATGGAAAACAAACTTGAATAGATACTTCTCCAAAGAAATACACAAATGACTGATGAGCACAGGAAAATATGTACATATCATTAGTTAGTAGAGAAATGTATATCAAATAAGATACCAGTTCACACTCAATAGCCTGGTTCTGGTCAAAAAGACAGATAAAACAACTTTTGATGAGGATAAGAAGAAATTGGAACTCACCTGTTGCTGGTGAGAAAGTAAAATGATGCCATTAGTTGAGAAAACAATTGGGCTTTTTGTAAAAATCTTAAACATTGTTAGCATGTGGCCCAACATTTCCACTTTTATATATCCAAGAGAGTAGAAAACCTATGTTCCTATGAGATCCTGTACACAAATATTAACTGCAGCATTATTTACAATAATGAAAAAATGGAAACAAATCAAATTTCCATTAATCAATTAATGGGCAATCATAAATTGATATAACCCTACAAAGGAATAGAAATCAGCCGTCAAAAGTGAATACATATTGATACATGCTATTACACAGATGACCCTTGAAAACATTATATGAAAGAAGTCTGACAAAAAAGGCCACACATTCTATGATTCCATTTATATGAAATATTCATAATAGGCAAATGTATAGAGACAGAATGATTAGTGGGTGCCATGGACAATTGTTTTTGAGGGTGATGAGAATATTCTGGTATTAGATATCAGCGATGATTGCATAACTGTAGAATACACTGAATTTCACTGAATTCTACACTTCAAAGGGATACAGTTTGTGGCATGTGAGTAATGTCTCAATTTTTAAAAATTAAAAATCAAGTGTAGGAATGATCTAGATGTTAGACAAATAAATAATGTTAGCCAAAAATGTATACATTCAAAAATAAAACAACATAAGGCATGCACTCAATGTATGATATCACAACATTAAGTATGAAAACAGAACTTACTGGACATGGAAAGAAGAATGTGTTACATGATTAGGGAAAAAATCAGCAAACAGAAACAAACCAAGAAATTACAGAAATGCTGGAATTAAGCCACAAAGATATTAACACAATTATTAGAAATATTAGTAAAATTACAAAGGAAAACTGGAAGAGGGAATTGGAATATATAAAATATAAGGTTCTAGAGCTAAAAAATATGATATCCAAAATGAAAAGAATTCATCAGATCAGCTTAAGGGGAAAATTAGGTATTGCATAATAAAATATCAGTAAAATTGGCATAGCAATAGAAATTTACACAAAGTCAAGCAAAACAAGAAAAATATTTTTACAAATGAATAGAAAATAAGTTATCTGTGGAGCAATGTCAGTTAATTAAACAAATGTGTAATTGAAGCATGAACAAAAGAAATGAGGGAGTGGGGAAGCAAATTACACTTGAGTAAATAATGCCCAATTTTTCCAAGATTATATATTTATATACAGATAGCCAAGAATCCCATCTAACCTTAAGCAGGACAAACGACAAAAACAAAAAAGCAAACTTAGGCACATCATGGTCAAACTTCTTAAAATCAAAGATAAAGAGAAAAATATAATCAGAAGGGGAAAATACATACTACATACAGAAAACAACAATAAAGACATTGAACTCTCAACTATCCAAACAGAAACAACGGAAGCACATTTTATGAAAACCAAAAAGATTGCCAATCTGGAATTCCATATAAGGTGAAAAGGTCCTTTAAATATGAAAGTGTAATGAAGACACTTTGGTGTAACTAAAGTTGAGAGAATTTGTTGCCACTAACACTAGAGGGCATATTTTAAAAAGTGTCTTAGGGCTGGGCGCGGTGGCTCACGTCTGTAATCCCAGCACTTTGGGACGCCGAGGCGGGCGGATCACTAGGTTAGGAGATCGAGACCATCCTGGCTAACACGGTGAAACCCCGTCTCCACTAAAAATACAAGCAAATTAGTCGGGCGTAGGGGCGGGAGCCGGTATTTCCAGCTACTAGGGAGGCTGAGGCGGAAGAATGGCGTGAACCCGGGAGGCGGAGCTTGCAGTGAGCCAAGATAAAATAAAGAAAGTAATATCAGACTAATGTAATTTTTTTCAGAAAATTGAGAAGATAGGAGCACTACTCATATAGTGAGACCAGCATAACTCATCATGTAGGGGCAATACAGGTGAAGAAAATTATTCATATGAAAAAATGTTGACAAACAGAATCTAGCAATACAACATAGGCTACAGTGTTGTTAACAAATGAAGTTTGTTCCAAGAATGTAAGATTTGTTTAAAATTAGAAAGTGTATCCATGTAATTGATTTCATTGGCGAAATATTGAATGCTACTTTTTTAGTGGAAAAACGTAGAAGTTTGCTGATACTTATCCAAGATAGTTTTAACTAACCATTTTCATGATATTAAAAATAAATTTAAACAGTAGGAAAGGATGGATGGAGTAGGAAACCAGGTAGTTTGAACTATATGGTTTATAAGATATTTTAATAAAATAATATTTATTTGGGGTTTTTAGTGTAGTGTGCAGTTCTCAATTCCCAGTGTTGACATACGTCTACAAGGTTGAATGGTGAACAGGGCAGATAAGGTAGCAAAAGGGGGTTATAGTGCAGCACACTAAGTACAAATATTTCTTTTTACTCCTCATTACCCCTAGACCAACTCAATCCCCTCTTTCATTAGAAAGGGCCATTTCTCATAAAGATTCCAATTTCTCAGTCCACAATAAATGTTCAAGTAGGCGCTGATTCACCATTATATTTTCTTCATTTGCCCAAATACTTGCAATCATGAAGTAAAATATCATGAAAATTCATTTCACAGACATTAATTTATGAGTCATTAAAAATATTTTTTAAATGCAATTCTGCTTATGTTACCAAGTAATGTATTTGGGGGTTTTATCTGGGTCCTCTCATTATCGTTTACTTGTTCCTCTCACAGTTGGGACCCACTACCTAAGTTCTCTCACCATAGACTACTCTGTATTAGAAGTTAATTCTAGTTAACTAATGAATTATGTCATATTTTAACATGTGACAATATGTCCCTGTTAACAATTCAAGAACCTCGATCTGCATGTAACCTGTTCTAATTTCTATGAACCTGTTGCTCACCTATTCACTTAATTTTTTTTCCCCTGGCTTTGATGACCTGAAATTCCAAGTATTTACAAAAGTGTACTCAATAAATGATTTCACAGTGTCTTTTTATTAGACTATTTTTCCCTCAGACTACTTTTGATTTGATGTTAAATGGAAATGGCTCCTATAATTATATGTGTTATTTTATTTGTTGTTTGCAATTGTGATAACCTTCACATTCTGCAGTACTTTTAAGTAATAGTGTTTCATTTCATTTAATATCATTTAAATATCAAAAAAAGCAACCACTTCTATTTTCAGATATTCAGTGATTTTCCTGAAAACACACATAAGAACTGACTGAAATGAAAATTGCAAAACAGTTTTCAAAGCCATTACTAAGAACTTCATTTGGTGTCTGTAGCTTCTTTTGTTTTTTGTTTGTTTGTTTGTTTGTTTTGTCACAGGGTTTGTAGCATTTGGAGTTATTTCAGCTTTGTGAGGCATTTATAGTACATATGAGATTTTTAAATATATGAAATACATACACAAGTGCTTTTGAACTAGATATTCTTTTTTCATCAGAGTTACAATTCATCATTGTGGCCTCCTATAAATATTTTCTTCAGTTACAAATATTTTTGAAATGAAATCTCTTTAAAAGAACAATATTTTCCAAATGAGTTATGCTCTATTTTTAGAACATGGAGAAAATAAAGTCAATATGAAAAGTAGTATTTTGATGGTGGTAATGGTAGTTAAAGAAAATAAATGATACTTCAAATCAGTGTAGCACAATCTTAAATTCCAACCAATTTGGATTTTCTCCTAGCTCAACCATGATGTATTTTTTAAATGTACAACAAAATTATTTAATATTAGCTACAGTAATTGGCTGTTTGGCTGTCACTGTTGTATTTTGTTGAAATACTAAGAATAAAGGTAGAGCTCAAAATAGGCTGTCTTCTATCATTATTATTCCAGCATTATTAGCAATGCTCTGGGGATGTATGCAGCACTTAATAAAACCATACACATAAACAATGCAAGTAAGATTTGAGCAAAAGGCAGTTTGTGGTCTTAACTGGAGGTAATTTCTTTTATTTATGCCACCAGATAAAACTTAATTAGGGAACAAAACAGAACAAGAGATAAAGGAAGATGTGAACTTGCTCATGGTGTACTTGGTAGTGAACTTAGGATCATCTTGGTAGGATTTTTCTCTCTTATACATGGTTGGGCACAGCATGGTTTTCAAATATTCACTTTATGCAATAAATAGGCAATTGTTCAGCAAGACCCTAAAACAACAATTTCCTCAGCTGTAATTTTTACAGTATAATTGGAGAGGAGGGTACATGCAGGACATTGACAGGAGATGTCATTGAAAATTTATCCTTAGGATTATCTTCATTAAAAATATATACCATTTGAATGTCTTTCTCAAACCCACTCAAATTAGAAATGATAATATTGTACAATAATCAAAATAAAGATGTTTTTAAAAAACATTTGATTCTTATCTTGCCTCACTATCCAGATGAGTCCTCACTTAAACTCCAATTATTTGGGCACCATTTTTTAAAATACTTTAAGTTCTAGAGTGCATGTACACAACATGTAGGTTTGTTTCATAGGTATACATGTGCCATGTTGGTGTGCTGCACCCATTAACTCATCATTTACATTAGATATATCTCCTAATGTTATCCTTCCCCCCTCCCCCCACCCCATGACAGGCCCTGGTGTGTGGTATTCCCCTTCCTGTATCCAAGTGTTCACATTGTTCAGTTCCCACCTATGAGTGAGAACATGCAGTGTTTGGTTTTCTGTCCTTGTGATAGTTTACTCAGAATGATGGTTTCAGCTTCATCCATGTCTCTACAAAGCACAGGAACTCATCCTGTTTTATGACTGCATAGTATTCCATGGTGTATGTGTGCCACATTTTCTTAATCCAGTCTATCATTGATGGACATTTGGGTTGGTTCCAAGTCTTTGCTATTGTGAATAGTGCCACAATAAACATACGTGTGCATGTGTTTTTTAAAATGATTTATAATACTTTGCATATAAATCCTTTTATGATTTATAATCCTTTGGATATATACCCAGTAATGGGATGGCTGGGTCAAATGATATTTCTTGTTCTAGATCTTTGAGGAATCGCCACACTGTCTTCCACAATGGTTGAACTAATTTACAGTCCCACCAACAGTGTAAAAGTGTTCCTATTTCTCCACATCCTCTCCAGCACCTGTTGTTTCCTGACTTTTTAATGATTGTCATTCTAACTGGTGTGAGATGGTATCTCATTGTGGTTTTGATTTGCATTTCTCTGATGGCCAGTGATGATGAGCCTTTTTTCACGTGTCTGTTGGCTGCATAAATGTCTTCTTTTGAGAAGTGTCTGTTCATATCCTTTGCCCACTTTTGGATGGGGTTGTTTGATTTTTTCTTGTAAATTAGTTTAACTTCTTTGTAGATACTGGGTATTAGCCCTCTGTCAGATGGTTAGATTGTAAAAATTTTCTCCCATTCTATAGATTGCTTGTTCACTCTGATGGTACTTTCTTTTGCTGTGCAGAAGCTCTTTAGTTTAATTAGATCCCATTTGTCTATTTTGGCTTTTGTTGCCAGGGCACCATTTCTATAACATGGGTACATTCAGAAAATAATGTGTATGTTTGTGTCTAGTATGTGTGTGTGTGTGCATGTGTGTACATACATATATACACAGATTGAGGGAGGAAAAAGAGAAAGGTAAAACAAAAGCAAATATGGTAACTATTTTGGGGGGAAAATAGTTAAAAGTATACATAATTATTTTTCCTTTTCTAGCAACCTTTTTTGGTTTTGTTTTGAGACGGAGTCTCGTTCTGTCGCCCAGGCTGGAGTGCAGTGGCATGATCTCAGCTTACTACAAGCTCCGCCTCCCGGGTTCACACCATTCTCCCACCTCAGCCTCCTGTGTAGCTGAGACTGCAGGCGCCCATCACCACACCTGGCTAATTTTTTTGTCTTTTTCTTAGAGACGAGATTTCACCATGTTAACCAGGATGGTCTCAATCTCCCGAGCTCATGATCCACCTGCCTCGGCCTCCCAAACTGCTGGGATTACAGACTTTTCTAGCAACTTTTCTGTAAGTCTAAAATTACCTGAAAGCAAAAAGTTGAAAGGAAACACTTCCTAAAATTCCAAGATTCTGTTGAATAGTTACAAAAGAAAATAAAAAGCAACATGTAATTTTTAATGAAATTCTAAAAACTTGACAAGTCCAGATTCTTTGAAAAGGAGAACTTGACAATACTTTTAGAATAGATTGCTTTCCAATCTATTCTAAATAGGGCACAATGAAAAATGAGTATGTATATGAATTCTAGAATATTCCACTTCACACAAAATATAATAGTTACTTGTTCCTTAAGTTCCATGAAGTATACCTTTAGGAGGTAGAGTGCTGGTTTTTAATAGCCTGATCTATGAAATACACTAAGTAGTACTACAAATCTCTGACTGTAATAAAAAATTAAAAATGAATTTCTGAATTTTTCTCCTGGAGAACAAAATGTGTTTGTTTTCCCTATTATCTCCCTGTAATACAGGCTTTATACTCTAATTGGATTCAAATAATAGTGTTACTGGTGGAGGGTGTCTAGGATCTTGGTATTTTGAACAGAGAATTGAACAAAACGCACAAACAAAGCAGTAAGAGAAAAGCACAAATTTATTGAAATGAAACTACACGAACTAGGAAAGGGCTCAAGCAGCTGCTCAAGAGTGCTGGTTACAGAGTTTTTCTGGTATTTAAATACCCTCTAGTGGTTTACCATTGGTTACTTTGTTTACATCCTATGTAAATGAAGTAGTGACCTTCAACCAGTCTCATTGGTTGCATAAGGTGACCAATCATAGGCTAAAGTAAAGTTACAGAGTTACATATGAAGACTTGGTCTGTGACCAGTCTGATTAGTTGCAGGACAGAACCAATCAGAGGTACTTTCATTTTTCCATCTACAACACAGAAAACAAAGAGTGGGAGTGGGGGACATTGCCTATGGAGTAGCCTCTGATCCTTTTGTTACTTGGGTGTTGAGAGGTGGGGTTTTCTTTTTTATTCAGTTCTAGGAAGTCTGTGAATCAGTCTTAGGTTCCCTGCCCCCAGACCCTATTCTCCTGCCTCAACAGTAGGTGTGGGAAATATATGCAACAAGGAAGTCAGCATCAATTTACATTGCGGCTGTACTGTTGTCAGTATGTCCAGATATAATTTATAAGTTACTGGACAATGTCACTATCTACTCTCTTGCTTGATTATATTTCAGCTGGATTGATTCTTTTTTTTTTTTTTTTTTTTTTTGAGACGGAGTCTCGCTCTGCCGCCCAGGCTGGAGTGCAGTGGCCGGGTCTCAGCTCACTGCAAGCTCCGCCTCCTGGGTTCACGCCATTCTCCTGCCTCAGCCTCCCAAGCAGCTGGGACTACAGGCGCCCGCCACCTCGCCCGGCTAGTTTTTTGTATTTTTTAGTAGAGACGGGGTTTCACCATGTTAGCCAGGATGGTCTCGATCTCCTGACCTCGTGATCCGCCCGTCTCGGCCTCCCAAAGTGCTGGGATTACAGGCTTGAGCCACCGCGCCCGGCCGGATTGATTCTTTTAAACCTAATTTCTGGAAAAATGAGGAATTTTCTTTTCATTCTTCGGTGTTATATACAGTAAAACTAGTCATGTAATAGAATAGTAGTGATCCTGCTGATAACAGGAAACCTATTCGACTAGAAATAGACCCTCTGAGTCCTCCTATCTTTATAACATCCCAATAAGATCACATAATTGTTTATCAATATTGACTACCTCATTGTATAAACAAAAGTTTATGCTTTTTATTTATTATGTTACTTATTTATTGAATAAATATTTATGAGTGTGCCCTGTGTGCCAGAGATTGTAGACATAAAGGATTTGGAAATGAATAAAGTAGAAAAAATAAAACGAAACTCCTGATTTTCACTGAGTTTATATTTAAATAGGTGAAAAGCTAAAATAATTAAATACATCATTCAGTATATGAGATTATAACAAGTGTGATAGGTTTCAAAAAAGGCACGAAAGGAGTGAATATGTAACAGAAGGCAAAGCTTCTATTTTAAGTTAAGGGGTTACAGAGACCTTTTTAATAATGTAATATTTCACTACTAGGGTAATCCATGCAGCTATTTGACAGAGTTTTCTAGTACAAAAGTGTTAACGCACATAAGAATATTTTTGGACTACCAGGGAACAAATAGGCAATGTAGGGAGAGAAAAGTGAAAGAAGAAGATTGCTGAAGACCCAAAGGTGGTAAGGTGTTTGATCAGGTAGTGATTCCAAGAGCTTTGGTTTTAACTATGAATGAATTGGGAAACCACTGGAAAGTTTGGAGCAAAGAAGTTATCTCACTTTGATTGCTAAGTTGAGTATAGTTTATGGTGGGCACAAGTGGAAGAAAGAAGACCATTTATGGTTGTAATGCAAGAGCCATATACTAGTAGTTGAATCAGCCAAATACCCAGCATTGCAGAAAATGTTGGTAACACAAACTCTATTCCAGTTTTCCAATCTAGAAAATTAGTGAATCAGATTTGATGACCTCTTAAGTTGTTTTAAGCTTTAATATCTCATTAGTCTTTGAGTGCCCTAAATTGGAAGTCACAGCTAATTAAACTAGAAAATAAGTTCAGTTAGACAAGTGAAATATTATTTTGTTTGACAAGATTCCCACTCCTCCTCCTTCTTTTAAACACTTGTATTTGTATCTGTGACAGTCATAACAGAAGACAGATGGCACAAGCAAATTAGGATATTTTGAAGGTTTGTAAACGAAAAGACTAATTTTCGAGGTTGGTTAAAGTGTAGAGGATCCACAATGGAGTATGTAGGAATCTTAGCTAGCAGCCATGGAGTAGCCAAGCCCTGTAGGCCCAAAAGGAAAAGGGAATTAAGGAAGAAGAGTTTACTGAAATTAGAATAGAAAGAGGGTTTTTATTTTTTATTTTTTATTTTTTTTATTTTTTTTATTTTTATTTTTTTACAGCAGACATTTTCAAAGGAAGAATGACCCATTATGGAGAGAAACACCAGTGCAGCATAACCTGTCAAGGATATAATCAGGGAAATAAATACCCCAGTCTCACTTTCCTGTCTTAGTGTCCTCCCGCCCTCCACTTTCCACTGTCTGAGTAGGGAGCAGAGCTAGAAATGGATACAATCCATACAGATTACCCTCCACCCCAAAGGATAAAGAACACAGGAGGGAAAGTTAGAGAGTACCCCTGGAGGGGCAAGTGGAAGACATTTGGCACAGAAGGCAAGGGAAATGCCTTGGTTTATTTGTTCTCTTATTCATGCACTTATTCAAGCATTCATTTAGTCACTCAGAGAAAAGATTACTAAATATGACCAACATGTCAGTACCAGGAATAGATACTGAGTTTATGATGATGGGTCAGAGGGAAAAGTTTTCTGAAAATACAGAGATCACAAAACCCCAAACGTTATCCCAATCTACCCTGTATTTCACAACTAATTGCATGAAGTAGAGATAAACAGAAAATGTTATACACTGGAGAAATATTCTAGTTCTAGTGTCACTGTATTTCTATAGTGAAGGTCAAGACCCTCTCTGGAAATCCCATCTAAAAGTGAATGCAGCATCACTCAAGATTCACAAGAGCAAATAGGTATGAGAAATTTGGGGAGGGAACCCTGTATCTTGGAAGTCAGTGGTTGCACCTGTCTTCAAAAACATAGGATATGATCAACTAGAGAAAAAGCTGGAATCCTGGGCTCAGTTCTGATTAAACTCTACCCAAACTAATCCAGCCTACTAACTAATGGCCATTTCTATTGATTTAAGTATAATTTAATGATGTAGCCAAAATAATTGTAAAATAGAAGTCAGATCACATAACTTCTCACTCACAACACCACAGTGACTTAGCAGACTCCTGAAAATCAAAGCAAAATTTCTTAATACCATTTATGAGAACTTAAGTAAGCCGGCCCTCCTCTTATTGCTTCCTCTCCATCACCATGTCCACCTGTGCTTCACACTCCCTTGTGTGCCCTGTTTCAGACATTCCTTTTAACCGTTCCTTTGATATGCCACACTTGCCTCCAATACAAGACTTCTGCAGTCTGTTCTGTTAGAAATGTTTGGATTTTTTCTTTTAAAGATAGCTGCAAAGCTAATGCCTCCTGTTTATGCTCCTCTGTCACTATATCAGTGATGTTTTCTCTGACCACATGATGTCAAGTAAAAATTTCTCACCCTGATTGACCCCCAGCAGGATTCTCTTTAACCAATTTCTCTGCTTTACTTTCCTTCATAGCATTCATCATCATTAGTCCACCATACATTTTACTTACTTCTTTATAGCCTTTTCATCACAACCAAATCTTCATTCCCACAAGAGCATGGATTTTGTTTTTGTTTTTGTTTTGTTCACGGTTTTATCCACAGGGATTAAACATACGTAGACTAACAAATGGTGGATGCTCAGTGCAACTTGTAGAATAAATTGATAATAAAAACTTTAAATTTTGGAGTGGTATACTGCAAGATAAGCATGAACAACTAATAATTTTCACCACTCACTAAAATTTCAGTTTAAAAATTAGGAAGATAAAGGATGTTCTTGAAAGTGGTTGATCAAATAAATGATTTCCTACATTATAACACATAATGCCAGAATAAAGGTCTACTAGAAATGAAAGAATGAAACTCATAGAAGTAGCATGGTAAATAAAAAAGAAACTTTTGTTCTTGATAAAGAAAGGCTGTTTAACTGACTTCTGAGTGGATGGTGAGATAAATATGAAGAAAAACTGTAAAATAAAATATGAAATATTTGTTAATAAGAATAGAAAGTGGGTTGCAGCTCTGAGAGATTATGGAAAATAAAATAATCACAATCAATCATCACTTAATGATGGGGATATGTTCTGAGAAATGCATCATTAGGCAATTTCATCATTGTGGAAACAGGCTGGCATTTACACAAACCTAGATGATGCAACTTATGACACACCTAGGCTATATAGTATAGCCTATTAGTATACTCTCAGGCTACAAACCTGTACAGCATGTTACTCTACTGAATACTATATGCAACTATAGCACAATATCATTTGTACACCTAAACATAGAAAATATATAGTAAAAAGACCACATTATAATCTTTTGAGACCACCGTCATATATGTGATCATTTACCAAAACATCATTAGGTAGTGAGTGATCGCATTTTCACTTCTTTTTTAGCTAATTTGTGTAACTTATATAATTACATGTCTCATTATTTTAAATAATTTCAAAAATAGAAAATACACTAAGTATTATCTGGAGTGATTTTTCTCTGAATTATTTTATCCTACTGAAATTTCAAACATTGTTTTCACATGTATTGTTCCATAAAGAGATCTTCTTTACAACTTAGTGAGAAGAGTAAGAATGAAGGAATTATTGTTCTTATTTCACAAGGTCATAAAGTTTAGCTTCAGAGAAAGAGTTCTGCTTACTTAATCATAGACACACTTTTAAATTGAGACAAATTTAGCTCATCTGATTTTTAGCCAATGTTTATTCATCCGTATCTAACATATAGAAACAAATAAGTCTCACAGAGATCACATGCCTATATGTAATCTGTAGTGGTGAGAAATGTCATGATTTCTTTGGATATTTGTAGAATATTTCACTGCAAAAAAGAGAATAGTTAATAGATGCTTTTTCTTTTTTTAAAAAAAAAGAGAACAATTTTAGGTTCACAGCAAAATTAAGAGGAAGGTACAGTATTTGCTACATAGCTCTCGCCCCTACACGTGCATAGCCTCTACCGTTATCAACATCCTCCACCAGAGCGGTGCACTTTTTACAACTTAGGAGCCTACATTGACACATCCTAATCACTCACAGGCCATCGTTTACATGAGGACTCACTCTAAGACTTGTACATTCCGTGGGTTTAAATACATGTGTTAACAACATGTATCCATCATTGTAATATCATACTGAGTATTTTCACTGCATTAAAATTCTCTGTGTTCTGCTTATTCATCCCTCCCTCCCCTCTGATCCCTGGAAATCACTGTTTTTTTGTTTTGTTTTGTTTTGTTTTTACTGTCTCCAAATTTTGACTTTTCCAGAATCTCATATGGTTGCAATTGTACAGTAGATAGCCTTTTTGGATTGGCTTCTTTCATTTAGTATTATGCCTTTATCTTTCTACCATGTTTTTTCATGGCTCGAAAGCGCATTTCTTTTTACTGCCGAAAATAGTCCATTGCCTAGAGGTATCACAGTTTATGTTTCTACTCACCTCCTGAAGAACACCTTGGTTGCTTCCAAGTTTTGGCAATTATAAATAAAGCGACTATAAACATCTGTGTTTAGGTTTGTGTGCACATAAATTTTCAACGTTTTTGGAGAAATACTAAGGATCATGTTTGCTGGGTAGCACAGCATGAGTTGTTTAATTTTGTAAGAAACTGCAAAAGTGTTTTGTAGAGTGCCTATACGATTCTATGTTCCCACCAGAAAAATGAATGAGAGTTGCTGTTGCTCTACATTCTCACAAGTACTTGTTAATGTCATTGTTACAGATTCTGACCATTCTCACTGGGGTGTAGGAGTATTTCGTTGTCATTTTAATTTGCATTTCCCTGATAACATGTAAAGTGAAGCATCTTTTCATGTGCTTATTTGCTATCTATATATCTTTGGTGAGGTGTTTTTTAAGGTCTTTGGCCCATGTTTTAAAAATTGGATTGTTTGCTGTTTGTTGTTGAGTTTTAATAATTCTTTCTATATTTTGGATAATATACCTATTATCAGATATGCCTTCTGCAAATATTTCCTCCCATACCGTGCCATGTGTTTTCATATTCTTGAGAGCCTCTTTAGTAGAAGTTTTGAATTTTAATGAAGTCCAGTTTATAAATCTTTTCGTTTATGGTATGTGTCTTTGGTGTTATATGTAGAAAAATCATCCCTATAGCTCATTTAGGTTGTCTACTAGGTTTTCTTCAAAGAGTTATATAGTTTTGCATTTTGTATTAAAGTTCATGGTCCGTTTAGTGTTAATTTTTGTGACAAGTTTAAGATCTGTGTTTAGATTCATTATTTTGTATGTGGGTGTCCTATTTTGCTGGCACTATTGTTGAAAATACTCTTTTCCCTATTCATATATATATATATATATAGTATTTACAATATGACACATAAATACTGTGAACATTTCTATGACCACAGATTGGTCAACCTAGATGAAATGAACCAATTCCTTAAAAGACAGAAATTATCGACTATCACACAAGAAGAAATACATGTATATATATAGTATTATATAATATGCAGTATATATAATATTATATAATATATTATATATAATATTCTGATATTAGTGTGTGTATATATATAAAACATATATATGTTCCTTTCTCAAAGATCATTTCATTCTATTTGTGTGGGTCTAAATGGGGCTCTCCACTCTGTTACATTAATATATGTGTCTATTTTTAACTGACACTATACTGTCTTTTATTGAGCTTTACTGTAAGTCTGAATTTAAGTAGTGATAGTGCTTCAACTTTTTCTTCAATATTGTGTTGGCTATTCTGGATCTTTTGCTCCTCTGTATAAATTTTAGAATCAGTGTGTCAATATCCAAACAATCTATTGCTGAAATTTTGATTAAGATTGTATTAAACTATAGGTCTAGCTGAGAATAGCTGGTATCTTGAAAATATTGAGTCTTTCTATCCATGAACAGGAATATCACTAAATTTATGTAGCTTTTCTTTGTTTTCATTCATCAGTGGTTTAGTTTTCCTCATATAACACATTTTGTTACATTTATACACATGTATTTTATGTTTGTGGAGTGCTAATATAATTGGCATTGTCTTTAATTTCAAGTTTCACTCGTTCATTGAGAAGGCAATTAAATTTTACATGTTAATCTTGTATCCTTCAAACTTGCTACAATTACTTATCACTTACAGGGAGTTTTATCTGTCAATGTTTTTTTCACATTTTCTGCATAGATGATCATGTCATCTGTGAACTAAGACAGTTTTATTTCTTCCTCTTTAATTAGTGTACCTCTTATTTTCTCTTTTTGTCTATTCCATTAGCTTGTACTTCCAGTATAAAATTTAAAAGCAGTGTTGCTCACTTGACATCCTTACCTCGTTCCTAATCTTAGTGGGAAATCTAGCTTCTCGCCATTGATTATAATGTTAGTGCTAGTTTTTTTGTTGTTGTTGTTTTCGTAGATACTACTATTAAGGTGAGAAACATTTCTTCTATGCTTAGTTACATAAAAGCTTTTTCATGAACACATATTTTGTGTCAGATGCCTTTTGCGTCTATTCATTTGATTATGTATTTTTTTCCAGCCGATTTTTGTTATGAATTACATTAATTGATGTTTAATGGAAAACTGGCCCTTCAACCCTTGAATAAATTCCAATTGGTAATGATGTGTAATACATTTTATTTGTTACTTGATTACATTTGCTATTATTTAGTTGTTTTAAAATTCAGATTGTAGAAAATTGGTATGATTTTTTTCTTAAATGTTTGTTAGAATTTACCACTGCACTAATTTGGGCCTGATTATTTCTATTTTGAAATAATATTAATTATTGATTAAATTTTTATAGATATAGACCTATATAGATTATCTATTTCTTCTTGTGTGATAGTTGATAATTTCTGTCTTTTAAGGAATTGGTTCATTTCATCTAGGTTAACCAATCTATGGTCATAGAAATGTTCACAGTATTTATTTGTCATATTATAAATGTCCCTAGAAACATCCTGTCTTTCATTTCTGATATTAGTAGTTTGTGCCCTCTCTCTTTTTGTCTTAGTTAGCTTGGCTACGTGCTTGTGGGATTTACTGATGCTTTCAAAATATCAGCTTTGGTTTCATCAATTTTCTCTATTAATTTCCCATTTTCAGTGCGATCACTTTCTGCTCTAATTCTTATATTTCATTTCTTGTTCAAACTTTGGATTTAATTTCTTCTTATTTTTCTAACTTCCTAAAGCAGAATCTTAGACAATTGATTTTAGGTCTTTCTTCTTTTCAAATATTTGCATTTAATACTACAAACTTTCCTGTACAGCCTGCTTTCACTGCATTCTATAAATTCTGATAAGTTGTGTTTTCATTTTATGTAGTTCAAAATATTTTAAAATTTCTCTTGACTTCTTCTTTGATCTGTGAGTTATTTAACAGTGTGTTGTTTAATCTCCACCTATTTTGGGAGTTCCCATCATCTTTCTGTTACTAATTTATAGTTAGTTATATCATGGTCTGAGAGCAGATATTGTGTGACTTCTACTCTTTTAAAATTGTCAAAGAGTGTTTCGTGGTTTAAAATTTGGTCTATCTTGGTGTATGTTCCTTGTGAATTTGAAAAGAATGTATACATTCTGCTGTTGTTGGATGAAGTAGACTGTAGACGTCAATTATATCCAGTTGATTGATGGCATTATTGAGTTTAACTCTGTCCTTACTAATTTTTTGCCTACTGAATCTGTCCATTTTTGATAGAGGAATGTTGAAGTCTCCAACTATGATAGTGGATTCATCTGTTTCTTCTTGCATTTGTATTAGCTTTTGCCTCACATAGTTTACTGTGCTGTTTTGGATGTATATGCATCAACGACTGTTATGTTGTCTTGGAGAACTGACCTATTTGTCATGTAATCCCCTTCTTTATTCCTGATAACTTCCCTTGCTTTGAAGTCAGCTCTGTCTGAAATCAACACAGCTACTCCTGCTTTCTTATATTAGTGTTATCATGATGTATTTTTTACCATTCATTTACTTTTAATCTATATGTGTCATTACACATAAAGTGGGTTTCTTATAGACAACATGTCTATAATCAAGTTGTCAAAACTACTTATTTAGTGTTTTGTCATTTTAGAAATACTTAAAATATAAGATTAACCTTTGCTTACTTTATTGACAGATTGACAGATTTTGTGCTTGTACCATATTGAAGTTACAGAGCTATCTATTTTCTTAGATGATACTCTATCACCCATCATTTTTAGAAGACTTCAACATATTCTTAAATAATATGAAAGAGGAATACAATGAAAATAATTTTAAATGTATTGTACTTCTATATGGAAATGCTCAGCTTTGTCAAAAACTTTATAGTCAGATGCTTACATTCATACTGGGGATCACTTTTAGAATCTCCGTGATACAACAGTAACAAAACAGACTGATTGAATTGTATTATCTCCTCAAATATTGTGGGCAGAATTGTAGCCAGGGATAAAATTTTCTGAAATATTGAACAACACTTACTAAAGACTTTGAAGAATACACTACAATCCTTCCTTGATTTACATAACAGATGCATTCCTGGAAATTTTATTGCATATTGAACTTTGCAAGAATACTATGTGCTTATATGTAAAATGGAATTTGCTTATACATTCAAATAATTTCAAAAGGATTTTCCACCTATGCATATCTACAGATATCATCCTTAAAAGCACCACTGCTGCAGGAAATATGTCTTTGTGAGGATTGTCCTTAGCATTGATGGATAGGGAACAGCCTTTTTCCTTCATTGGTAACATTCCCCAATGATTGTGACAATCACTGTTGTGCCACATTTCCAAAATACCCCCAGGGATTGGTGCCACTTTTTTTCTGAGACTCACTGATGTAAGTCATCTTATTTATTAGACATTATTACTATCATGATTAGTTTTACTTTTAGAGTTATATCCAATTATCACAGGTGAGTCAATCAAGCAATCACGTCTATTAAGGCTACTTTATGTAAACTTACTTCCTGTTCTTTGAAATTTTGATAGTTTCAAGCGCTGGAGGTGTGTGGTTATCTTGGAGCTCCAGAATAACTCACCCCACAAAAGTCCACATCTTTATCGAAAGTCAAACATCACGTCACTGTCATTACCAAGGTTAACTGAGGTATGTACATAAAAAAGAGTATAGAAGTACCTAACACTCTAAATGAGCCACTATTCAATCTTTTAGAACAGAAACTCATGAAACTTTTAGTTCTAGCACCTTAGAAATTGATTGTGATTTCGTAACACAATACAAACAAATATAAATAACCTTTTGTGGCAGGAGCTCTAAGTAAAGAGTGGAAAATTTACATATCTGGGAAGAAATGAGATAATCAGTCCCCAAATATAAAATTTCAGATTTTCCAAGGTTTGTTTGACTTCATTTTAATTTGTGAAGAGATAGGCTATGGTATATTGGAGGAAGACGTGTGTTCAATAGAACAGGAGATCTATTACTCTTTAAACGTGATTGATGTGGACAGTGGGAACACACCCAGGAGTATGCCTTGTAGGCACTTCTCATATCTGTCTACTAGGTCAATGAGTAGAGCACAGAAAAGACAACACGAAAGAGGAAGAATGTGAAGAGGAAAACGGTAACATATTTTCTTAATGCATATGGCCTCTCTTCACAATCTTGATTAAATTTTTGGCCCCACGCAGTGAGAATATCTATGTCAAGTTGTGTAACTCTTCCACATTTGTTTCCAAAAATGTCCTCAAATATTCATTATTAAACTATTCTTCCTAAGTGGTGTTTTTCTACTATTAAGGGAAAATATTACATAGATAAGCTTGTTATTATGGAGCAAGGAAAACATACTATGGAAAAAAGACAGAGACAAAGCATTTAGGAGAGTAGTTTACTACTAAAGATTGTGTGCAGGAGAACAAAAATATATCACATATTCACAGTGTTTCTGGGGTGAAAATTTGCAAATCTGTCTATAGTGGAAAGATAACAATTTTCTAACCATAATATTTATTTATTTATTTATTATTATTTTTTTTTTATTTGAGACTGAGTCTCTCTCTGTTGCCCAGGCTGGAGTTCAGAGGTGCAATCTTGGCTCACTACAATCCTCGGCTCCCAGCTTCAGGCAATTCTCCTGCTTCAGCCTCCCTAGTACCTGGGATTACAGGTGTGAGCCACCGCACCCGGCCTCTACCATAATTTTTAAATCTGCAAAAATTATCACACATTTTGAGGCTTCAGCCTCACAAAATAAAGGGAAATTGCTTTGGTTACACAGAGTAACTTCACAAAATGACTCGAGTTTTAGATATTTGGGTGACCAGAAGCAGATAGGATGCCTTTGTGGTATAATTTTAAAAATTTATCTCAGGGATTAAAGTTTCAAAGTGCTGCCTTTTTAAAACAATCCCTGACTGCTAGATGTAAGATGAATATTAAATTATAATGAAGACAAGAGAAAATGTCAGTGTTGCTCTCGCAATAAAAATAAAAGTAGGGAGCACTTAGCACTGCTGTGTGCCATCTGAGTTATCAACCTATCATAGCACATGCAATTCTCACATTAATTCTATTAATCGTGCTTAGTAGCTTCATTCCCAGTTAAAGATGAGGAAACTGAAGCACCTGTTGGACACCGGATATGCCTGAAGTTACAGTGACAAAAAGCAAATTTTTAAAGCAATTGTATATTTATTTTCCATTTAATCATTTATTAGAATTGACATATTCTTTTATTTATTTATTATATTTTTTTATTATACTTTAAGTTCTAGGGTACATGTGCATAATGTGCAGGTTTGTTACATATGTATACTTGTGCCATGTTGGTGTGCTGCACCCATCAACTCATCAGCACCCATCAACTCGTCATTTACATCAGGTATAACTCCCAATGCAATCCCTCCCCCCTCCCCCCTCCCCGTGATAGGCCCCAGTGTGTGATGTTCCCCTTCCTGAGACAAGTGATCTCATTGTTCAGTTCCCACCTATGAGTGAGAACATGCGGTGTTTCGTTTTCTGCTCTTGCGATAGTTTGCTGAGAATGATGATTTCCAGCTGCATCCATGTCCCTACAAAGGACACAAACTCATCCTTTTTTATGGCTGCATAGTATTCCATGGTGTATATGTGCCACATTTTCTTAATCCAGTCTGTCACAGATGGACATTTGGGTTGATTCCAAGTCTTTGCTATTGTGAATAGTGCCGCAATAAACATACGTGTGCGTATGTCTTTATAGCAGCATGATTTGTAATCCTTTGGGTATATACCCAGTAATGGGATGGCTGGGTCATATAGTACTTCTAGTTCCAAATCCTTGAGGAATCACCATACTGTTTTCCATAATGGTTGAATTAGTTTACAATCCCACCAACAGTGTAAAAGTGTTCCTATTTCTCCACATCCTCTCCAGCACCTGTTGTTTCCTGAATTTTAATGATTGCCATTCTAACTGGTGTGAGATGGTATCTCAGTGTGGTTTTGATTTGCATTTCTCTGATAGCCAGTGATGATGAGCATTTTTTCATGTGTCTGTTGGCTGTATGAATGTCTTCTTTTGAGAAATGTCTGTTTATATCCTTTGCCCACTTTTTGATGGGGTTGTTTGTTTTTTTCTTGTATATTTGTTTGAGTTCTTTGTAGGTTCTGGATATTAGCCCTTTGTCAGATGAGTAGATTGCAAAAATGTTCTCCCATTCTGTAGGTTGCCTGTTCACTCTGATGGTAGTTTCTTTTGCTGTGCAGAAGCTCTTTAGTTTAATTAGATCCCATTTGTCAATTTTGGCTTTTGCTGCCGTTGCTTTTGGTGTTTTAGACATGAAGTCCTTGCCCATGCCTATGTCCTGAATGGTACTACCTAGATTTTCTTCTAGGGTTTTTATGGTATTAGGTCTAACATTTAAGTCTCTAATCCATCTTGAATTAATCTTCGTATAAGGAGTAAAGAAAGGATCCAGTTTCAGCTTTCTACTTATGGCTAGCCAATTTTCCCAGCACCATTTATTAAATAGGGAATCCTTTCCCCATTTCTTGTTTTTCTCAGGTTTGTCAAAGATCAGATGGCTGTAGATGTGTGGTATTATTTCTGAGGACTCTGTTCTATTCCATTGGTCTATATCTCTGTTTTGGTACCAGTACCATGCTGTTTTGGTTACTGTAGCCTTGTAGTATAGTTTGAAGTCAGGTAGCGTGATGCCTCCATCTTTGTTCTTTTGACTTAGGATTGTCTTGGAAATAGGAGCTCTTTTTTGGTTCCATATGAACTTTAAAGCAGTTTTTTCCAATTCTGTGAAGAAATTCATTGGTAGCTTGATGGGGATGGCCTTGAATCTATAAACAACCTTGGGCAGTATGGCCATTTTCACGATATTGATTCTTCCTATCTATGAGCATGGTATGTTCTTCTATTTGTTTGTGTCCTCTTTTATTTCACTGAGCAGTGGTTTGTAGTTCTCCTTGAAGAGGTCCTTTACATCCCTTGTAAGTTGGATTCCTAGGTATTTTATTCTCTTTGAAACAATTGTGAATGGAAGTTCATTCCTGATTTGGCTCTCTGTTTGTCCGTTACTGGTGTATAAGAATGCTTGTGATTTTTGCACATTAATTTTGTATCCTGAGACTTTGCTGAAGTTGCTTATCAGCTTAAGGAGATTCTGGGCTGAGACAATGGGGTTTTCTAAATATACAATCATGTCATCTGCAAACAGGGACAATTTGACTTCTTCTCCTCCTAATTGAATACCCTTTATTTCTTTCTCTTGCCTGATTGCCCTAGCCAGAACTTCCAACACGATGTTGAATAGGAGTGGTGAGAGAGGGCATCCCTGTCTTGGGCCAGTTTTCGAAGGGAATTTTTCCAGTTTTTGCCCATTCAGTATGATATTGGCTGTGAGTTTACCATAAATAGCTCTTATTATTTTAAGATACGTTCCATCAATACCGACTTTGTTGAGCGTTTTTAGCATGAAGGGCTGCTGAATTTTGTCAAAAGCCTTTTCTGCATCTATTGAGATAATCATGTGGTTTTTGTCTTTGGTTCTGTTCATATGCTGGATTACATTTATTGATTTGCGTATGTTGAACCAGCCTTGCATCCCAGGGATGAAGCCCACTTGATCGTGGTGGATAAGCTTTTTGATGTGCTGCTGGATCTGGTTTGCCAGTATTTTATTGAGAATTTTTGCATCGATGTTCATCAGGGATATTGGTCTAAAATTCTCTTTTTTTGTTGTGTCTCTGCCAGGCTTTGGTATCAGGATGATGTTGGCCTCATAAAATGAGTTAGGGAGGATTCCCTCTTTTTCTATTGATTGGAATAGTTTCAGAAGGAATGGTACCAGCTCCTCCTTGTACCTCTGGTAGAATTCAGCTGTGAGTCCATCTGGTCCTGGACTTTTTTTGGTGGGTAGGCTATTAATTATTGCCTCAATTTCAGAGCCTGCTATTGGTCTATTCAGGGATTCAACTTCTTCCTGGTTTAGTCTTGGGAGAGTGTAAGTGTCCAGGAAGTTATCCATTTCTTCTAGATTTTCTAGTTCATTTGTGTAGAGGTGTTTATAGTATTCTCTGATGGTAGTTTGTATTTCTGTGGGGTTGGTGGTGATATCCCCTTTATCAATTTTTATTTCGTCTATTTGATTCTTCTCTCTTTTCTTCTTTATTAGCCTTGCTAGTGGTCGATCAATTTTGTTGATCTTTTCAAAAAACCAACTCCTGGATTCATTGATTTTTTGGAGGGTTTTTTGTGTCTCTATCTCCTTCAGTTCTGCTCTGATCTTAGTTATTTCTTGCCTTCTGCTAGCTTTTGAATGTGTTTGCTCTTGCTTCTCTAGTTCTTTTAATTGTGATGTTAGAGTGTCAACTTTAGATCTTTCCTGCTTCCTCTTGTGGGCATTTAGTGCTATAAATTTCCCTCTACACACTGCTTTAAATGTGTCCCTGAGATTCTGGTATGTTGTATCTTTGTTCTCACTGGTTTCAAAGAACATCTTTATTTCTGCCTTCATTTTGTTATGTACCTAGTAGTCATTCAGGAGCAGGTTATTCAGTTTCCATGTAGTTGAGCGGTTTTGATTGAGTTTCTTAGTCCTGAGTTCTAGTTTGATTGCACTGTGGTCTGAGAGACAGTTGTTATCATTTCTGTTTTTGTACATTTGCTGAGGAGTGCTTTACTTCCAATTATGTGGTCAATTTTGGAATAAGTGTGATGTGGTGCTGAGAAGAATGTATATTCTGTTGATTTGGGGTGGAGAGTTCTGTAGATGTCTATTAGGTCTGCTTGCTACAGAGACGAGTTCAATTCCTGGATATCCTTGTTAACTTTCTGTCTCGTTGATCTGTCTAATGTTGACAGTGGAGTGTTGAAGTCTCCCATTATTATTGTATGGGAGTCTAAGTCCCTTTGTAAGTCTCTAAGGACTTGCTTTATGAATCTGGGTGCTCCTGTATTGGGTGCATATATATTTAGGAGAGTTAGCTCTTCCTGTTGAATTGATCCCTTTACCATTATGTAATGGCCTTCTTTGTCTCTTTTGATCTTTGAGGGTTTAAAGTCTGTTTTATCAGAGACTAGGATTGCAAGTCCTGCTTTTTTTTGTTCTCCATTTGCTTGGTAGATCTTCCTCCATCCCTTTGTTTTGAGCCTATGTATGTCTCTGCATGTGAGATGGGTCTCTTGAATACAGCAGACTGATGGCTCTTGACTATCCAATTTGCCAGTCTGTGTCTTTTAATTGCAGCATTTAGTCCATTTACATTTAAGGTTAATATTGTTACGTGTGAACTTGATCCTGCCATTAGGATATTAACTGGTTATTTTGCTCATTAGTTAATGTAGTTTCTTTCTAGCCTCGATGGTCTTTACATTTTGGCATGTTTTTGCAATGGCTGGTAGTGGTTGTTCCTTTCCATGTTTAGTGCTTCCTTCAAGGTCTCTTGTAAGGCAGGCCTGGTGGTGACAAAATCTCTAAGCATTTGCTTATCTGTAAAGGATTTTATTTCTCCTTCACTTATGAAACTTAGTTTGGCTGGATATGAAATTCTGGGTTGAAAATTCTTTTCTTTAAGAATGTTGAATATTGTCCCCCACTCTCTTCTGGCTTGTAGCGTTTCTGTAGAGAGATCTGCTATTAGTCTGATGGGCTCCCCTTTGTGGGTAACCTGACCTTTCTCTCTGGCTGCCCTTAAGATTTTTTCCTTCATTTCAACTTTAGTGAATCTGGCAATTATGTGTCTTGGAGTTGCTCTTCTCGAGGAGTATCTTTGTGGCATTCTCTGTATTTCCTGAATTTGAATGTTGGCCTGGCCTACTAGGTTGGGGAAGTTCTCCTGGATGATATCCTGAAGAGTGTTTTCCAACTTGGTTCCATTTTCCCCCTCACTTTCAGGCACCCCAATCAGACGTAGATTTGGTCTTTTTACATAATCCCATACTTCTTGCAGGCTTTGTTCATTTCTTTTTCTTCTTTTTTCTTTAGACTTCTCTTCTCGCTTCATTTCATTCATTTGATCCTCAATCGCTGATACTCTTTCTTCCAGTTGATCGAGTAGGTTACTGAAGCTTGTGCATTTGTCACGTATTTCTCGTGTCATGGTTTTCATCTCTGTCAGTTCGTTTATGGCCTTCTCTGCATTAATTATTCTGGTTATCAATTCTTCCACTCCTTTGTCAAGATTTTTAGTTTATTTGAGCTGGGTACGTAATTCCTCCTTTAGCTCTGAGAAGTTTGATGGTCTGAAGCCTTCTTTTCTAATCTCGTCAAAGTCATTCTCCATCCAGCTTTGATCTGTTGCTGGCGACGAGCTACGTTCCTTTGGAGGGGGAGATGCGCTCTTATTCCTTGAATTTTCAGCTTTTCTGCCCTGCTTTTTCCCCATCTTTGTGGTTTTATCTGCCTCTGGTTGTTGATGATGGTGAGGTACTGATGGGGTTTTGGTGTGGGTGTCCTTCCTGTTTGTTAGTTTTCCTTCTAATAGTCAGGACCCTCAGCTGTAGGTCTCTTGGACATTGCTTGAGGTCCACTCCAGACCCTGTTTGCCTGGGTGTCAGCAGCAGAGGCTGCAGAAGATAGAATACTGCTGAACAGTGAGTGTACCTGTCTGATTCCTGCTTTGGAAGCTTCCTCTCAGGGGTGTACTCCAACATGTGAGGTGTGGGGTGTCGGTCTGCCCCTAGTGGAGGATGTCTCCCAGTTAGGCTACTCAGGGGTCAGGGACCCACTTGAGCAGGCAGTCTGTCTGTTCTCAGATCTTAGCCTCCGTGTTGGGAGATCCACTGCTCTCTTCAAAGCTGTCAGACAGAGTCGTTTGCGTCTGCAGAGGTTTCTGCTGCTTTTGTTGTTGTTGTTGTTTAGCTGTGCCCTGTCCCTAGAGGTGGAGTCTACAGAGACTGGCAGGCCTCCTTGAGCTGCTGTGAGCTCCACCCATTTCAATCTTCCCAGCGGCTTTGTTTACCTACTTAAGCCTCAGCAATGGCGGGCACCCCTCCCCCAGCCTCGCTTCTGCCTTGCAGTTAGATCGCAGACTGTTGTGCTAGCAATGAGGAAGGCTCCGTGGGCATGGGACCCTCCCGGCCAGGTGTGGGATATAATCTCCTGGTGTGCCTGTTTGCTTAAAGCGCAGTATTGGGGTGGGAGTTATCCGATTTCCCAGGAATTGTGTGTCTCAGTTCCCCTGGCTAGGAAAAGGGATTCCCTTTCCCCTTGAGCTTCCCGGTGAGGTGATGCCTCGCCCTGCTTCAGCTCTCGCTGGTCGGGCTGCAACAGCTGACCAGCACTGATTGTCCGGCACTCCCTAGTGAGATAAACCCAGTACCTCAGTTGAAAATGCAGAAATCACTTGTCTTCTGTGTCTCTCGCGCTGGGAGCTGGAATCTGGAGCTGTTCCTATTCGGCCATCTTGCTCCATCCCCCAGAATTGACATATTCTTATAAGAACATTGTTTAATGAATAAAGGGTTATATTTTATTATGTTTGAAATACAAATATCTATAACTGTAGAATCTATATCTTGTATTAGTACCTCAGCAAGATAATGGGCTGTATGTTACTGATAAAAACTAACAAACTTCCCAACATAAGATAAAATATAAATAAGTTAACACAATACACACATACAGTGATAGAGAGAGACATGGATATATGCACAGAGAACTTTATGTTGCAAGTTATAATATGTTAATCAAATAAGGGAAACTTTCAGTAAATGAAGACACATTATGTTCATGCAGAAGAAGATTTAGTACCTTAAATATGTTATTTCTGCCCCCAGAAAATAATCCATAAAATCAATGCTCTTCTACTGAATTTATGAAAAGCTTTTATCATAAATTTTGACAAGGTGATTCAGAAGTTTATACAAATGGAAAATAACAAGAATAGCTAAGCAATCCTGAAGAAGAACTTGCATGGATTTGTGCAACCAAATATGGGAATGTACTATAAGTTCTTGTAAAATATTTGCAGGATATTTGTGCTGGAGTAGGAATATAGACTGATGATAGAGCAGAGTAGAAAGTCCAGAAACAGATTTTCACATATTCACAAATCTGACATGTTAGCTATGAAAGTAACATTGAAAAAATAATGGGAAATAAAGAATATTCAAAAGCTGATACTTGTTAATCATGCACTGATTTTCAGGGCTATGGGGATCAAAGGGAGTGTATACATATGATAGGCCTCACACAGCCTCTCGTAGAATTGTGCTGGACTTTCTTCTTTCCCCTGAATGACCTCAGAGACCTTGTTAACGTCTGTGGCCTTCTGGGCTCCCTGTTTAATCCTTCCAGGAGAGCTTCCCTGTCTCGGTTCAGCCTTTGCATGTCCTCTCTTTTATCTGGGTCCCACCGGGGTTGGTTCCTGGGAACTGGGTCCTCACATACTCTTGGGGGTTTTGGTAATCAGCTGGTGCATGTTCCTCCAGCCACTTAGTTGCTGCTTGGAGCACTCTCCATCTTTCATCTGTTAGAGAGGTTAGAGAGGAATCATGTGTTAGATCATGTGTTAGAGAGGGGCATGAGCAGCTGGCGGCAATCAGCCCAGGTGGGGATATGGGTCTGGTTAATAGTTTGGAGCAAATGAATTAGAGCTTGTGGCTTTTCAGTATAGGACAGGGTATTGTTTTTCCAGTTGAGAAGGTCGGTGGAGGTAAAGGGCTGGTACACAACAACATGCCTCTCCACCATGTGACCATCCTCATCTAGCCCAGTATACCACTGCTCTCTCAGGGGCATTTGTACCCCAGTTTTGGGCCGTAAATGAGCTGCCAAGGGAGGGGTTTCTCCCGAGGCTTCACCTCCTCTCTTGTCTACTCTGGATGGCCTAGGGATATGTTTGTCTTGCGGAGGCGCAAACACTGTGGGCTCAAGAGTGGGGAGCCTCTCTCCCTGGTAAGGGGAGGGCACCCCTGGGATCACTGGTGCCATCTCCTGCAATGGATCTTCTGGTGTTGGGTGGAACAGAACTTCAGGAGTTGATTTTCCTCGGCGAGTGGAGCAGGATCCTTCCTTGGCTATCTGTCCCTTTGCTACTAGCACCGCTGCTGCCTGCCCTCTTAGCCACTGTGGGGGATCTAGCGCCAGCTGTAACCAAGTGTCTATGTATGGGAACTGGTCTGCGTGTCCTGACTTACCAGTTACCTTGTGACATACACCATACCTTAGAAACAAGGGACCTGTCCAGGCTTCCTTCTGATGGCCAACCCACTTCTAATGTTGGCCAATCTATTTCACACAAAGTTCTAAGTTTTCCTGCTGTCATAGTAACCCCATAGTCTCCATGAAATCTCTTCTTAAAATTTGTCAACATAGTTCCTAGCGGAATGGGCTTACTTTGTGTCTGACCCATGTCTCCTCGAGACAAAACACCACGCTCACACCACAAAATAAAGAACGGGTGGGTAAAAAGGGCACACACACACCTTTTCAGTTTATACTAAACCAGAATCAAAACCAAAATCAGAGTATCCAGCAATCAGAGCCAGGTCAAAACCAAAACCAAAGTATCAAACAATTCAAGTCAAGTTAAAAACAAAAACCAAAGTGCCGGTACAGGCACGCCCTGGGTGATCAGGCCACACTTCCACTCAAATGGAGTGGGCAAGTTCCAAAGACTAGTCCTACCAAGTTTCAGATGTCTGGACTTCAAGTGCCAGTTCCTTCCTGGTGTTCAGCCATTGTGTTGATCCTCCGCGGAGGCCTGCTATACACTGCTCTGAGGAGGACTTCCACTGGGGCAAATTCCTACCCAGGCGCGCTCTCAGGATCCGTGTCGCTCAGGCTGGCCAAAGTCCCCAGGCTAAAGTCCCCTGGCTAATACAAAAATTAGCCAGGCATGGTATCATGTGCCGGTGATCTCAGCTACTCAGGAAGCAGAGATGGGAGGACTGCTGGAGCCTGGGAGTTGGAGGCTGCAATGAACCATGTTTGTGCCACTGCACTCTGGTGTAGGTGACAGAGTGAGACCCTGTCTCCAAAAGGCACGGTGGCTCACGCCTGTAATTCCTGCATCTTGTGAGGCCAAGCTGGGTGGATCACCTGAGGTCAAGAGTTGGAGACCAGCCTGGCTAACGTGGTGAAACCCCATCTCTAGGAAAAAATAGACAAAATTGGCCGGGTGCAGTGGCTCACACCTGTAATCCCAGCACTTTGGGAGGCCGCGGCGGGAGAATGACCTGAGGTCAGGAATTCCAGACCAACCACACCAATATGGAGAAACCCCATCTCTACTAAAAATACAAAATCAGCCGGGCCTGGTAGCAATACCAGTTACTCAGGAGGCTGAGGCAGGAGAATCACTCAAACCTGGGAGGTGGAGGTTGTAGTGAGCCAAGATTGCACCATGGTTCTGCAGCCTGGGTGACAGAGTGAGGCTGTTTCCAAAAAAAAAAAAAAAAATATGTTTATCTGCACCTGATGTCTTCTTTTAGGACACATAACAAGTCTTACCACATTTAAAAACACCAGCTAGGTGCAGTGGCTCACACCTATAATCCCAACAATTTGGGAGACCAAGGTGGGAGGATCAGTTGGGACCAAAAAGTTGAGACCAGCTTGGGTAACACAGTGAGACCCCATCTCTACAAATAATTTTAAAAATTTGCCAGGCATGTCTGTAGTCCCAGCTATTCAGGAGGCTGAGATGAAAGGATCGCTTGAGCTCAGGAGGCTGAGGTTGCAGTGAGTCAGAATCATGTCCCTGCACTTTAGCCTTGGTGACAGAGAGAGGTTCTGTCTCAAAACAACAACAACAAATAAACTTAAGACGACCAAAATTATACACTGTGTGTTTTCTGACCAAAACAGAATGAAACTAGGAATTAAAACAGGCAAATCCAAAAATACATAAAATAAAACACACAGGCCAGGCGTGGTGGCTCACACCTATAATATTAACAATTTTGGAGGCCAAGGTAGGAGAATTGCTTGAGCCCAGGAGGTTGAAGCTAGCCTGCACAACATAGCAACACCCTGTCTCCAAAAAAAAGTTAGAAAAATAAAATAAAAATAAAACACACTCTTCAACATATTCTTGCTCAAGGGTCAAAAATTTTAATTTTGTTAAGATGTCAATACAACCTACAGGGGTGAACAAATTTAATATCTTTATAAAAATTCTAATAGCATAGTTGTTTTTTTTAACAAAAATGTTGTTTAAAATTTTTTAATTTGATTATGAACTATAACTAGCCAAACATCCCCTGAAAAATAGGTATTATACTTCCTGATTTCAAAACATATTAAAAGCTACAATCACAAAAACAATGTGATACTAACACAAAGATAGTTCAGCAGAAAAAAAAAAGAATAAAGAGCTCAGAAGTAAACCCTTCTGTATATGACCAAAGGATTTTCCACAAAGTTGCCATGAGCACACAATAGAGAAAAAATAATCTCTTCAAATAATAATTCTTAAAACTGCATATCTACACTGATAAAGCTGCATCCCTTCTTTGAACTATATACAAAAAGTATTTTAGGACCGAGAGCGATGGCTCATGCCTGTAATCCCAACACTTTGGGAGGCCAAGGTGGGAAACCACCTGAGGTCAGGAGTTCGAGACAAGCCTGGCCAACGTGTTGATAAGCCCGTATCTACTAAAAATACAAAAATTAGCTGGGCAAGGTCGCAGGCACCTGTAATCCCAGTTATTCAGGAGGCTGAGGCAGGAGAATCACTTGAACCTGGAATGTAAAGGTTGGAGTGCATCAAGATGATGCCAGTGCACTCCAACCTGGGTAACAGAATAAGATGTCTTGTAAAAAATATATATGTATATATATTTTTTAATAAAATACTAGACATAAAAAAACCAAATATCTTAGAAAAAACATAGGGGAAGGACATAACATTGGTCTTGGTACCATTTTCTTAGATATGACATTAAATGCATGAGCAACAGAAAAAAGAGAAGAAAAATTTACACAATACTTCAAAATTTCTTCACATCAAAAAAAAAAAAAATTCAAAAGAGGGACAACTTCTCTCTTCAAAGGAAATTGGTAAAATATTTGCAAATTGGTGAAAATATTTGCAAAACACATGTGATTGGCAAGACATGGTGGTTCATGCCTGTAATCCCAGCACTTTGGGAGGCCTAGGTGGGTGGATCACCTGAGATCAAGAGTTCCAGACCAGCCTGACCAACATGGAGAAACCTGATTTATAGAAATACAAAAATTAGCTGGGTGTGGTGGCACATGCCTATAATCCCAGCTACTGAGGAGGCTGAGACAGGAGAATCACTTGAACTCAGGAGGTGGAGGTTGCAGTGAGCCAAGATCGCACCATTGCACTCCAGCCTGAGTAACAAGAACAAAACTACATCTCAAAAACAAACAAACAAACAAACAAACAAAACACCGGGCTCAGTGGCTTACACCTGTAATCCCAGCACTTCAGGAGGCTGAGGGGGGCAGATCACCTGACGTCAGGAGTTCGAGACTAGCCTGGCCAACATGGTAAAACTCCTTCTCTACTAAAAATACAAAAATTTGCTGGGCATGGTGGCACGTGCCTGTAATCCCAGCTACTTGGGAGGCTGAGGCAGAAGGATTGCTTGAACCCCAGAGGCAGAGGTTGCAGTGAGCTGAGATCAGGCCAATGTACTTCAGCCTGGGCAACAACAGCGAAACTCCATCTCAAAAAAAAAAAAAAAAAAAGTCCTGTGGTATCTTTTACATAGTAACGTAAAATACAATCCTAAAATTTACATGAAATTTCAATAAACTTTAAATAGCCAAAGCAATCTTGACAAAAAAGAACAAACCAGGAGGATGTCATACTTAATAATTCCGAACTGAATTTCGAGATTATACTAATAAAAACAGGATGGATTATGCAGAAAAACAAAGAACAAATGGAACAGAAATCACTACTCTCCATATTTCCAACATGAAAAAACAAGAGAACTTAAAAAATTGTTTAACATAGTTTTTGTTTGTTTTTTACTTTTGAGATGGAGTTTCACTCTTCTCACCCAAGGTAGAGTGTGATAGCACGATATTGGCTCACTGCAACCTCTGCTTCTTTGGTTCAAGTGATTCTCCTGCCTCAGCCTTCCAAGTAGCTGGGATTACAGGTATGTGCCACCACACCCAGCAAATTTTTGTATTTTTAATAGAGAAGGGGTTTCACCATGTTGGCCAGGCTGTTCTTGAACTCCTGACCTCAGGTGATCCACCTACCTTGGTCTCCCAAAGTGCTGGGTTTACAGGCATGAGACATTTGCCCGTCCTAACATACAGTTTCATAAAATTATGCAGATATTTATGGTGCACCTGAAAATATTAAAAAGTAGATTGTGCAGTCTTTTATATGCCACGAAGATGACTGGCTGTCACTGTAAACTTCAAGGAAGATCACAAAAGGGCAAGTAGAATCCTTAGAGAATTAAAAAGCATAAGACAGAAGATGCCCTTATGTGAGAGTAAAATTTTTTAAAATCTCAGGCTTTCCTGAAACTATTTTTTTTGTAACACAGCTTCCCAAATTCTATTGCAAGGACTGCTTTCTCCTTAATCTTTGGACCTCTGATCTGTGTTGTTCATTGTGTTCATTCTCACCTACCTGGGGGTTTGGCCACCATCTCATGTCTCTTCATATTCCAGGGCTTTTTTCCTTGCTCCAGACAGGTGATTAAATCTGGCTTAGAGACAGCAATACCTATTTTATTAAAAACAAATAACATGAATGTTGCTCATATTCTTCAAATAATGTCCCCAGTAAAGAGAATGTAATAGCCTATTCTAGCACATTAACCCCAAAATTCTAATTTATAAGAATAATTTCTAAATATTTAGAAAATGGGCCAGGCACAGTGGCTTATGCCTGTAATCCCAGCACTTTGGGAGGCCGAGGAGAGTGGATCACTTGAGGTCAGAAGTTCAAGACCAGCCTGCCCAACATGGTGAAACTCCGTCTCTACTAAAAGTACAAAAATTAGCTGGGCTTGGTGGTACATGCCTGTAGTCCCAGCTATTCAGGAGGCTGAGGCTGGAGAATCTCTTGAACCGGTAAGGCAAAGGTTGCAGTGAGCCAAAATCACACCATTATACTCCAGCCTGGGCAACAGCAACACTCCTTCTCAAAATAATAACAATAATAATAATAATAATTTCACTACCTAGTACCACTGACTCAAAAGCTGGTGGTGACAATTACATTTTAGGGTGTGGGCAACAATATTTTATGTCACTAAATTTTGAAATTATCACTTATGTAGAGTAAAAAATACAGGTCTGCTCAGGAATGTGGAAAGTTCAGATCAAGGTAAACTTCAAGAAGTTTATCTTGAAGAAATCCTTTTCTACACTGACAAATTCCCAAGATTTTCTTCAAAACAGTGATGTGAAACTCACTTATGTAAAGCATCAATTACCAAAAAACATTTTACCAAAAAAAAAAAAAAAAAAAAAAAAAAACACTTAGAGTATCTTAGGAATTGTGTACTGAAGTTATTCTCACCCAGGAAGACCAGGTTTCTGTAGTTCTCTAACATCACATTCCTATATAAATTCTGCTGTACAGTGTCCAGTAATTGGCAGTCTTCCAGAGAAAATTTTATGGCCACATCCGTGAATGTCAATGGTCCCTGAAAAACATACACACACACACACACACACACACACACACACACACACATTTACCAGGTGGCCAAGGGCAGAATTTTTAATTTGACTCAAGGTGAAAAGAGACACTAAAGAGAACAGGTGCTGACTTACAGGAGTGACTGAAATCATCCAATTAAATAATGCTCTTTTTTTTTTTTTTTAAGGCAGAGTCTTGCACTGGAGGCAATGGTGCAATTTCGGCTCACTGTGACCTCTGCCTCCTGGGTTCAAGCAATTCTCCTGCCTCAGCCTCCCAAGTAGCTGGGATTATAGACACTTGCCACCACACCCAGTTAATTTTTGTATTTTTAGTAGAGACCGGGTTTCATCATATTGGCCAGGCTGGTCTCAAATCCCTGACCTCAGCTGATCCACTGGCCTCAGCCTCCCAAAGTACTGGGATTACAGGCGTGAGCCACTACACCCAGCTGAAAATAATTTTCAATGCAGAAATATTCTCTGATGTATTCTCTAACTCTGAAAAAGAGTGCAATAAGATCCACAACATCAGTTTATATATGATAATTTTCTGGATAATAAAGCATAAAATTAAGGACATGAACACAGGCATATACATTTTTAGTGCTATATTTCCATAATAGAGAATGAATTCTGTGTATTTTTGAGACTAAAAAAATATGTTGAGTTAGAAGCTATCTCTCAAATTTTACAGTGTACAGTAAACTGGAGATCTTGTAATGGAGATTGTTTCTTCCAGATAATCTGGAATAAAGTCTGAGTTTCTGAATTTCTAACAAGTTCACCAGTAATGCCAATGATTTTGGCCTAAGAAGAATACTTTATCAAACATCCAGTACGTGGAAGAACCTGTGTTTTTCCCAGTTTTTCTGGACTATAAAGGAAAATGAAAGTATTCATTTTCCAAGGACAGATATATGCAAAGAAATCTTAAGAAAGAGGAGCAGCTGCCAGATTAAATTTGATAGTTTACACAGATCAGCTACATAAAGATACTTAATAATGAGGAGATTCAAAAAAAAAAAAATTAGCTGGGTATGGTGGTGGTTGCCTGTAGTTCCAGCAACTTGGGAGGCTGAGGCAGGAGAATGGCTTGAACCTAGGAGGCAGAGGTTGCAGTGTGCCAAGATAGTACCACTGCATTCCAACCTGGGTGACAGAGTGAGACCCTGCCTCAAAAAAGAAAAATAATAAAATAACAAAGAAAAAATAATTAACTATATAGTAAAACAATCTGTCACAGAGCTCTTATCCAAGTGAACATCAACAGCAGTAGGACAAATTTTTATGATGTGCTGATACACCCAGAAGAACACAGCATCACTGCTGAAATATTGTTCCCAAAAAGTATTGTTCCCAAAAAGTAAATTATAGGCTGGCTGGGCGTGGTGGCTCACACCTGTAATCCCAGCACTTTGGGAGGCTGAGGCGGGCAGATCACCTGAGGTTGGGAGTTCGAGACCAGCCTGACCAAGTTGGAGAAACTCCGTCTCTACTAAAAATAAAAAAATTAGCCATGGGTGGTAGCACACGCCTGTAATCCCAGCTACTCGAGAGGCTGAGGCAAGAGAATTGCTTGAACCCGGGAGGCGGATGTTGCAATGAGCCGAGATCACACCATTGCACTCCAGCCTGGGCAACAACAGTGAAACTCGGTCTCAAAAAAAAAAGTAAATTATAGGCTGAATGTAACCATACAGAAGCATCAATTTTATGCAAAGTTCAAGATACAGATATTTCCATTTTCTATAATTTTTAATAGTAATTTTAGGAGTCTTTTTTGAGCACCCTAGAGAGCAGTTATCTCCTGATAATTATCTTTTGAACTTTCTGGGTAATAAATTTCATTTTTTTTTTTTTTTTTTTTTTTAGACAAGAGTCTCACTCTGTCACCCAGGCTGCAGTGCAGTGGCATGATCTCAGCTCACTGTAACCTCCACCTCCCAGGTTCAAGTGATTCTCCTGCCTCAGTCTCTGGAGTAGCTAAGATTACAGGCACATGCCACCATGCCTGGTCAATTTTTGTATTTTTAGTAGAGACAGGGTTTCACCATATTAGCCAGGCTGGTCTCAAACTCCTGACCTCAGGTGATCCACACTCCTTGGCCTCCCAAAGTGCTGGGATTACAGGCGTGAGCCACCACACCTAGCCCTCATCTTGTTTAAATAAGCATTGCCTTAATCTCATTTCACATAGCACTAATGGTAAACACAAATGGAGCCTCAACAGTACCTGTTCTCCATCTTTACTAAGGATTCTTGCTTTTCCCTAATAGGAATATTAAGTATCCCCACCTTCTCATGTTCAACAGCCACAAAGGAAACATTTTTAATACTGCAGATCATGAATTAATGGTGAGAATCCTGCATAGCATATAAAAAGCCATGATGTAGAGAATTTAGAGAAGGCTCTAAAAAGAAATATTTTTTAGAGACACTTGCTAATTTTAAAAAGTAGTTAAACTCATTAGGGAGGAAAAACACAAAAAAAGTAAAAGTTTGCAAGTACTAAACGTATGGAACTCTGGGAGGCAGGGTGGACACAGATCTCAATCTGAGACATGTTTAGCTAAAAAAATACGTATTTTTCCGTATCTCCTCCTTCTCTGGGACTCCTTTTCAGTTGAGATCCTCTGGACAAATTACACCTGCATCTTGAGAATACACCTTTAAAGGTGTCAGTACCACCTGTTTACCTGCTACCACCACACCCACAGGCAGAAGTACCAAGACCTGCTGAAAAAGTCCACCTATTTCTGTCCTTTATGACATGAAAAAATTCAGGAACAATGAGTTGTTCCATGAAGACAGAAATGTAAGTTTCTCCTTTTCAGTCTTCAGGTGCTCTCCCCTGCCACAGACACCAGCAATCTCTTCTACAGTAATGAAAATATGGGCCACACTGCTCTGTTTATACCAAATCCAAACAGAACAGGCCCTATGATCACTCTGTAGTAAATAGGTGAAACTGAACTCTCATGAGTGTATCTTCAACCCCTCATACTTGATTCTGGCCTCACCTTAGAGTCACATGAAGCACTTAATTAAAACATGATTGTGTCCAACAATAAAAAGAACCATGGAAAGAGCAAAGACATTTCTGTGAATTGGCAATGTAATTTGAGTATCCACACCTAAGCAATCCACATTACTTACAATGGCAGAAACTGTAATAACTTTTGCACCAAACTAATAGAACCCTGGGTTTATAATCATTTAGCTAAGCATTGCCTCTCAAGCTTTAATGAGCTTATAAACCACTCGATAATTTTACTCCCTCTCTATGTAATGTGATTCTGCAGGTTTGCAAAGAGTACATGAATGTGTTTTGTTTTGTTTTGTTTTGCTTTGTTTTGTTTTGTTTTGTTTGAGAGGGAGTCTCGCTCTGTCACCCAGGCTGGAGCGCAGTGGCCTGAACTCGGCTCACTGCAAGCTCCGTCTCCCGGGTTCATGCCATTCTCCTGCCTCAGCCTCCCGAGTAGTTGGGACTACAGGCGCCTGCCACCACACCTGGCTAATTTTTTGTATTTTTAGTAGAGACGGGGTTTCACTGTGTCAGCCAGGATGGTCTCAATCCTCTGACCTCGTGATATGCCCGCCTCTGCCTCTCAAAGTGCTGGCATTACAGGCGTGAGCCACCGCGCCCGGCCGACATGAATGTGTGTTTTAAATAAGTCCCCTGTCAATGCTGATGATGCTCCCCCTAGGCTCATTACTAGCATTAGTTAGAGAAGCAGGCACAGCACAGAGTCCCTTACACTTGGCATTCTTGTCACAACACAAATACTTCTAGCACAAAGGAAGACAACTAATCTCCATCCTAAAGCATCAAATTCTTTGCTGGATCTTTAAAGTTTACAGTGGCAACAAAAGGTAGCAGTGCCTGAATAAGCCTGCATTTGGAAAACAACATGTACACATGTACTAATGCAATGTTTACTAAGCAGGTACTATGTGCTCAAGAGTATGTTGCAGAGCACTGCGCTAGAAATAACACATTATGTGATTTAATCCTCATAACACACTGGGAGTTGGTACTAAGTGTTTAATAATTCCCAGCATTAGGTGAAGGGCCCAGCATGTGTATTTCACCTTCTGTTTCTGTTCTTGGTTTTTTAAAAAAAATGTATAGAATAAAAGCTAAATGTAGACAGATGACTGGAATACAGAAAAGTTGAATGCAGTTTAGAAAAATTTGTATTGTGTTTATATTTACTTTTTTGTGACTTGTGGAGCAACTACTGAATCTGCAGGAATAGAAAACAAGTTGCTAAATGGAATGTCTCTGTAAGCACTGATTTAATAGAAAATTTAAAAATGAAGACCTTGCCGGGCGCGGTGGCTCAAGCCTGTAATCCCAGCACTTTGGGAGGCCCAGACGGGTGGATCACGAGGTCAGGAGATCGAGACCATCCTGGCTAACACGGTGAAACCCCATCTCTACTAAAAAATAAAAAAAACTAGCCAGGCGAGGTGGCGGGCGCCTGTAGTCCCAGCTACTTGGGAGGCTGAGGCAGGAGAATGGCGTAAACCCGGGAGGCGGAGCTTGCAGTGAGCTGAGATCCGGCCACTGCACTCCACCTGGGTGACAGAGCCAGACTCCATCCCAAAAAAAAAAAAAAAAAAAAAATGAAGACCTTAAAACACTATTTTATTTTTCCCATTTATCTCCTTTGGGGTGCAGAAAATTGTGAGCACCAGTTTTAGAAAGGCAGCAGGATTCACCAGCCAAAACACTCATTTCTTCTGTGAGGCAAGACTCCAGAGTGGGGCCAGATCTAAATAGGATCCCCAAATAGAGTGAATCTGAACATAACTGGGGAAGGGAGTGGACCTTATGTAGAATTCTGTTCTCTGTGCCACTGGGGTATTTCCAGTTCTGTTTTCCTAAGCTTGCCTGAGAGAAACTTATATCTCAGAGTTTGTATAATATTTTTTAGCCACTGCCCTAACAAGCAATTTAAATAAATGTTTTAAGGCTTTCTAGGGTAATTATTAGAATATAAATATATATTCTTAGCAGGTAATAGAAATACATATAATAATAACAACTCCTCTGTTCATAAGTATCCCTTCAGTTGATGACATAAGTCACTACAAAATAAAGAAAGTGGCCCAAATAAAGCCCAAGGTCTTTTGCATACAACTGTTCATTGTATCAACCATATGATGGTTAATTCAACCCTTTATTCAGTTGCTAGTCTAAACTAAAAGTTCCTGGATGGTAGGAACCATGACTGCTTCATCTGTTTTTCTAATGGTCATATAAAATAAAAGCAATTAGTTTATGTGTTTGAGTCTTCAGACATTCTGCTTGTTTTTCACCCAAGTACCAGAAAACTGGAGAAACTCTCATCTGGGTACCCACCAAAGTCATCTCTTGTGTGAGGGGAGGAGAAGACACAGGATGTCTCAATTTTTGCACTGAGACAGAAGCAGAATTAACTACTTTTGTTACCCTGGCACAATTCTGCTCTGGACATCCTCAAACATCTCAAAGACGCCCAGCTGATTGTGAGAGTTCCCAGTGATCCTGGGCTCATGGCCCAGTGATAAAACAGACAAGAGAGACTCAGGCTACTTCTAAATAAAAAATTAAACTGCCCTGGAGAAGCTCCAGAACCTAGATCACCTGTCCTGATTATCCAGCTCTTAGGTAAGAGGAAGAACAGGAATAGTCTCCTCCAGTCCCACATTTCACAGGTAGGAATAGCTGTGGTTATGGCTCTGGATACATTATCACCTTGATCTCTCACTCTGAAGATGCTCGTTCACACTTACATATTCTGCCATCAGATTCTATTCACATCTGGTGCCCCTTACATAACTGTAGCAGGTCACTGGACAAGATCTGAGAAGGTGAAAGAACCACAACCTCAGAGGGGAACTTTCAGATGTCTATGTTGACATCTCACAATGCAGAAAATGTCTCTTCTAGTTATGCTGACCAGTTTATAATAAAAGATACAACCCAGGAAATGTCAAGTGGAAGAAAGATGAAGCATAAAAAATATTCCTGGTAAATAGCTGACATTAATAAAATTCTCTATCCTTTGTGTGCTTACCTATCACAGAGCTAGAAATAGACTCTGCAAATCTTTTTCTTTTTCTCAAAGAAAAATCGGCTGAATTTGTCTTTGTGGTCAAAATAGAATACTTGTTAATCAAACTTTACATAAATCTATCTTCTTCCCACAGCTCCTGAACTTGGAGCTATCCTCAGTCTCAGCCAACATAAACCCCACTTTATGTCCCTTCTAAGAACATGTTGACTTCAGGGTAAAATATTCTCTAACCTAGAATCTGATTTTTCCCCCTCCATTTGCCATTCCCCTCCTACCTTCTTTCTAATCTTACTTGCTCCTTCCTGTGAAAGAAAGCCCTTATCTGCCTATCCTTTGCAATCCTTAAAGATCTTATAGTTGGTACTTCTTCCTGTTGCAATACTCTAGAATTTATTTTTTTTTACATAAATCTGACTTTGTTTTATTTTTAAAAGTCTAGAAACTGCCATGAAGCAAGAATAACTTTATCTTCAGTGAGATCCTTTCAGCTCCATTCCATTTTAATCTTAACTGCGTCTGCCTGAAGGTCCCCAGTTTTCCAGGGCTCTGTAGCTTCTCTCAGTATAAAGGTTTCTTCCATGGCTGGGGTGAGCAGGCTGGGAAATCTGCAGGGGAGGCTCCCCAGGAAGAACTAACTAGGTCTTTAATAACCTCCTTTTGCGGGCTCAATATTAGCCTTAGCTTGGAGTCATGGGGCTCAAGCTTCAGTTTTTATGTGACAGTTATTTACTCAGTTTTTAAAACTAAGTGTTTGAAACATCCAGCAAAATTACTGAAACATCCAGCAAAATTACTGAACACAGGGTTCATATAAGGGAAAAATATGTTAAGGTGCTTAACATTTCATACCTCAACAAGAAAAGCCAAAGTATCTATTCCTTTTAGACAATAAATGTATTATTATTTACATTAAAAATTATGTAGTAAACAATTAGTCATATAGGAACACTCCTAAGGGGTACCAAGTTTCACCTTGTAATATGTAGCATTAAAATCAGAAATCAAGATCACAGGCTACAGAACAAAAATATTCACTGTCAGAAATTTACCTTGCAAAAAGAGAAACTGACGTTTTCGTGAATCTATGCAACTCACTAATTATCTACCATATTTTCTTGTGGAAATGTATTTATTTTCTACAGCCAAAATAAAAGAGAGATTTTCCTTATTCTTTTCCTTGATAGCATCCCAAAATCTAAGCCTTGGAATTCTGTTTGAAATTACTCAGCCGGCCGGGCGCGGTGGCTCAAGCCTGTAATCCCAGCACTTTGGGAGGCCGAGACGGGCGGATCACAAGGTCAGGAGATCCAGACCATCCTGGCTAACATGGTGAAACCCCGTCTCTACTAAAAAATACAAAAAACTAGCCGGGCGAGGTGGCGGGCGCCTGTAGTCCCAGCTACTCGGGAGGCTGAAGCAGGAGAATGGCATGAGCCCGGGAGGCGGAGCTTGCAGTGAGCTGAGATCTGGCCACTGCACTCCAGCTTGGGCGACAGAGGGAGACTCCGTCTCAAAAAAAAAAAAAAAAAAAAGAAATTACTCAGCCATAAAAAACACAGCTGAGAAAATTCCTAAACTCACTCTGGGGAGGCGGGGGAGGGGAAGGTAAATGAGAATTCCTTTTTTTTTTTTTTTTTTTTTTGAGACGGAGTCTCTCTCTGTTGCCCAGACTGGAGTGCAGGGGCATGATCTCAGCTCACTGCAACCTCCACCTCCCGGGTTCACGCCTTTCTCCTGCATCAGCCTCCCGAGCAGCTGGGACTACAGGCGCCCATCACCACGCCCGGATAATTTTTTACATTTTCAGTAGAGACAGGGTTTCATCGTGTTAGCCAGGATGATCTCGATCTCCTGACCTCGTGATCCGCCCGCTTTGGCTTCCCAAAATGCTGGGATTACAGGTGTAAGCCATCATGCCCGGCCTGAGAATCCTTAACAAATGGAATATATGATTAGATTTTTTCAAAACCCACCTCTTTTATGCCCTTTGTAAACATTTTTTTTTTTTAACCTTTCAAGCTCTACTAATAACATGCAATTTTCAGTTAAGAAACTGAAGTCAATATAAGTGAACAAAACTTTTCAGGTGGCAAACACAGAGATTACAGGTGTGGTGGCTCACACCTGTAATCCCAGCACTCTGGGAGGCTGAGGCAGGTAGATTACCTGGGGTCAGGAGTTCAGGACTAGCCTGGCCACCATGGTGAAACCCCGTGTCTACTAAAAATACAAAAATTAGCTGGGTGTGGTGGCAGGCGCCTGTAACCCTAGCTACTTGGGAGGCTGAGGCAGGAGAATGGCTTGAACCTGGGAGGGGGAGGTGGCAATGAGCTGAGATGGAGCCATGGCACTCCAGCCGAGCAAGACTTCTTGCCAAAAAACAACAACAACAACAAAAACGATGTGTCTCAGTCATGTGTCAAGGAAGGCCATCCAATCACTTAGATTCTCCCACCCCACCCTGCTCAGTTAAATGCTCAATGACCCTCTCTAAGGAGATACTACACTATGCCCCAGTGAGTACCTCAAGGGCAATTTACTTTGCAAATTCTTGCACTTTCTCAGTGGGGTCGGGTTTTTTTTTTTTTTTTTTCTTGTCTTTGGGGTTACTATTTTTTTCATAAATCCAAGTGACAGGAATTATTTGTTTTGCTCTCAATACCAGCATCTGATTGGCTAACCAGCAACGTGTCTCCAAGAAATGAAAGCTGGGTTAGGTGAAGACAATCTTAACGTCTAAATGTTAGCTTTCAAAGGAACAGTATGCCAGGAGATGCCTCTCGGCCCCAGGGCATCCACCTCCTCCCAGGAGAGGCTACACTCCATACCTCAGGTTGTCCTATGGGAGAAAATGACCCAGGAGCTGATATTAACTAGACACTCTAGCAGACATAGACCTAGTGGGTATCATGATTTATTCACAGAATAAAAGTACTAAAAGTACTAAAACCCAGGACCAGAAAAAAAACTAAATGGTAGCTGAGGACACATAACCCCATAAAGATTCCAAAAAAAGAAAGTGACTCCAAAACGTTCTCATAAGATCTCTGTGCCGCCGGGCGCGGTGGCTCAAGCCTGTAATCCCAGCACTTTGGGAGGCCGAGACGGGCGGATCACGAGGTCAGGAGATCGAGACCATCCTGGCTAACACGGTGAAACCCCGTCTCTACTAAAAATACAAAAAACTAGCCGGGCGAGGTGGCGGGCGCCTGTAGTCCCAGCTACTCCGGAGGCTGAGACAGGAGAATGGCGTGAACCCGGGAGGCGGAGCTTGCAGTGAGCTGAGATCCGGCCACTGCACTCCAGCCTGGGTGGCAGAGCAAGACTCCGTCTCAAAAAAAAAAAGAAAAAAAAAAAAAAAAAAAGATCTCTGTGCCTAGGGAAGATAAAGAGAAAAACACACAGGGATTTTTTTTACAATATATTGTCAGGGGATTATGCTTTGCTTTCTTCTAAAGGAAACTAATTTTTAAATGTGCCATCCAGTACTTTGTCAAAAGAATGATTAATTAAAATACGGTATCAAGAATATACACTAGGTCGGGCGCGGTGGCTCATGCCTGTAATCCCAGCACATTGGGAGACCTAGGATGGGGGAACACCTGAGGTCGGGAGTTTGAGACCAGACTGACCAACATGTAGAAACCCCATCTCCACTAAAAATACAAAAATCAGCAAGGCATGGTGGTTATGCTTGTAATCCCAGCTACTTGGGAGGCTGAGGCAGGAAAATTGCTTGAACCCGAAGGCGGAGGTTGTAGTGAGCCACAGCACATCAGCCTGGGCAATAGAGCAAGATTCCGTTTCAAAAAAAAAAAAGTACACACAGACACAAAAAAGTTAAGAATGCGAATTGGGGAGGAAAAGCTGGCGTTTGGAATTGTCAGAAGGTGCTGGTAATTTAGTATTTTACTTCAAGCCAGAGTTAGGCTGCAGAAAAGTAGGGCTGGGGGGTACAATTGAGACCCTGCTTGAAAAACCTAAAAAGTGCAGAGCATAGCCAGGAGCAGTGGCTCACACCTGTAATCCCAGCACTTTGGGAGGCCGAGGCGGGCGAATCACAAGGTCAAGAGTTCAAGACCAGCCTGGCCAGCATGGTGACAGTCCCGTCTCTACCAAAAATACAAAAACTAGCCAGGCATGGTGGCGTGTGCTTGTAGTCCCAGCTACTCGGGAGGCTGAGGCGGGAGAATCGCTTGAACCCGGCAGGCAGAGGTTGCAGTGAGCCGAGATTGGGCCAGGGCACTCCAGCTTGGGCGACAGAGTGAGACTTTGTCTCAAAAAAAAAAAAAAGGAAAGAAAAGAAAAAATACGTAGGCCATCATCAGCCCTCTGCGGAGTGTGAAAATAGTTAAGTGACATGGAATTAGACTGAGATGGAAATCTAGTCCCTGGATTCTTACTTTTTTTTTTTTTTTTTTCTGAGACGGAGTCTCGCTCTGTCGCCCAGGCTGGAGTGCAGTGGCCGGATCTCAGCTCACTGCAAGCTCCGCCTCCCGGGTTCGAGCCATTCTCCTGCCTCAGCCTCCCGAGTAGCTGGGACTACAGGCGCCCGCCACCTCGCCCGGCTAGTCTTTTGTATTTTTAGTAGAGACGGAGTTTCACCGTGTTAGCCAGGATGGTCTGGATCTCCTCCTGACCTCGTGATCCGCCCGTCTCGGCCTCCCAAAGTGCTGGGATTACAGGCTTGAGCCACCGCGCCCGGCCTTGGATTCTTACTTTTTTAAAAAAATCTAACTCAAATGCATTTATTTATTTTTTTATAAATTACTAAATTAGAGGAAATGAAATTCAGGCTTATCCAACCACAAACAGCCAATTAAGCTCTGATTACATAACCAGGAAATGTGTAGGCTAAAGTGGAAACTAGGACACTACGAAACAGTACCTAACTACTGAATTTGGGTTTGTTTGGTTTTTTTTAATCATGCACCGTATAAAAGTATTTTCTTCAAGCCGCTCTAATGGACCACAAACTACAACCCATAGGGGTGCTCTATAATTTTTTAACAACTCTTTGATTAAATTCTTCAATATTTTTGCGACGACTCCCACAAATTTTTAAAAGGCTTCTCCCCTCACGATCCCACCGTGATCCCTGCACAATCTGGGAGAGATGCCGCCCTGCGGGTGCACAGCTGCCCAGAGAGCGCTCCAGACCAAGGCACAGTCACTACCCAAGGAAGAGACAGGACGCCCCGGGGGCCGGCTGTCCGCGCAACCGCCATCTTATGGCTGAAGGGGACTGAGGTCGAGCTGGTCAAAAACTCTGGGCGCAGATTGTGGAGCTGACTGCTGGGAGGCCTGAGTCCCCCTAGTCACTTCCCAACGGTTCTAACCAGGTCCTCCCCTCTCCCGGGATGTCGGACCGGCACTCTCACCATTTCGAGGCTTCCAGGGGGTCCTGAGGTCTTAGCTGCAGATCTGCCAATACTTGCAGGCCACTAGTCCACAGAGACCAGAAGTTCCCGCTACAGCAAGAGACAAAGCCCCAGCCAAATCCCGGAAGCCGCCCTGTCCGCTCTACCTGCGGGACTGATTGGACGGCTCTTAGCCATTCATCCCTAATTGGATGACGTTTTAAGTCCCCGCCCCCTCAGGCCCTGAGTGGTAGAAGATAGGATCAGATGCCGGGCTGAATGAAGAAAGAGTGACAGCTTGGGCTGAATGAAGGAAGAGTGACAGCTTAGGCTGCAGCCTTTTCAGGCAGGGCTTCCTCCCAGAGCTGAGCCAGGCCCACCCCAGAAGGTATTTGCCTTTAACTTTGTGTACAAGGTCACATGCATCTATAAATAATATACTATATGGCTAATAACAATTATTTTAAAATTTCGGCTTTTATGTTCTTCCGGACTTCTGGCGCTTTAAGGAAGCAGCCTAAGTTTTTTTATGTTTGTTTTGTTTTGTTTTGTTTTTTTGACACGGAATCTCGCTCTGTTGCCCAGGCTGGAGTGCAGTGGCACCGTGTAGGTTCACTGCAACCTTCCCCTCCCAGGTTCAAGCGATTCTCCTGTCTCAGCCTCCCGAGTAGCTGGGATTACAGGCACCCATCACCACGCCCAGCTAATCTTTGTATTTTTATTACAGACAGGGTTTCACCATGTTGGCCAGGCTAGTCTTGAACTCCTGACTTTAGCTGATCCACCCGCCACGGCTTCCCAAAGTGCTAGGGTTACAGGCGTGAGCCACTGTACCCGGCCAAACTTTAAAAAGAAAAAAGAAGTGTTCAAGACCATTTGAGCCCTTCCCTAAACTAGCACAGTCAGTTCACAGGTTTCTACTGCCCTGAGCAAATAAGATCAGCCAGGGTTAGGTTTTGTAAAACAGATTCTGTATCTCAATGGAAACAGCTATAAAAGCACCTGGCAATGGGCATGGATATAGGAGGGATGAAAAATTGCTACAATTTTTGCAGTGAATATTATTCTGCCTTTTTTGCATATGTGGTTTCTACAACTCTTTTACACCAAGAAATTTTTCTAAAGATCGACAGCTACCAAGTGGATGGGCTGAAACTCAGGATAAACTGAATTTGTTGATTTATGCTGCTCCATAGATCAAACTATTGGCTTCTGCAGACCCATGAAATGCTGGAGAATGATACTTTTACAACAGAAGCCGGATTTGTGTGTGTGGTGTGTGCCCATGTAGTACTGTTTATTATTGGGAATAATCCTGTCAAGAAATTGCAGAAGCACAGGGTGCCTCACACCTATAATCCTAGAACTTTGGGAGACTAAGTTGAAAGAATCACTTGAGTTCAGGAGTTCAGATGCAGGCGGGCAACATAGTAAGATCCTGTGTCCATGAAAACAGTTTTAAAAAATTAGCCAGGCATGATGTTGCATACCTGTGGTCCCAGCTACTCAGGTAGCTGAGGCAGGATGATTGCTTGAGCCAAGCAGATTAGGCTGCAATGCAAGATAATTGGTTACACCACCACACTCCAGCCAGGATAAAAGAGGGAGACCCAAGAAAAATTGCAGGAGTATTTTGAACAGACATAGAATAATTTGAAAAGCTGAGGGATGAGCTTAGAAAGTCAAAGCCCAAGAACATTATTTATTTTTATGAATTTGAAAACTTGTAAAAGAAAAAAAAAACTTTAGAGAAATTAAACAGGATTAAATTGCGCAAAAAATGATTTGCAAATAAGATAGCCTGTGGATCCAGATTAGGCTCAGAGATACTCCAGCATAGCCACATGGTGGAAAAAGCAAAGTGACATACAGAAAATGGAAGAAAGGCACAGAAACAGTTGGATTGATTACAGATTAGAATTTGCCTTATTTGAACATGATTTGGACAGCTGACATACTTATACTTGCCAAAACACTTCAGCTGAAACAAGAATGGGTGCAGTCTATTTATATATCAAGGTAGATTTCACTTTTGTGAAAAAGAAACCTATTGAAAAACATTAAAGGTGAAAACGGGCAGCATTAGAATATAATTAATTTAACAATTTCTCCCTTTTGGTCATCTTCTCAATTTTGAGAGCTACATCAAAACTTTAGATATTGATGTCACTCTATCACCATCAAAAGTTTACTTATTGGCCAGGCGTGGTGGCTCACCCTTGTAATCCCAGCACTTTGGGAGGTTGAGACAGGCAAATCACCTGAGGTCAGGAATTCAAGACCAGCCTGGCCAACATGGCGAAACCCTGTCTCTACAAAAATATAAAAATTAGCCAGGCCATTGAAAGGTGAAACCAACTGGGTTTCTGGGTCAGGTGGGGACTTGGAAAACTTTTCTGTCTAGCTAAAGGATTGTAAACACACCAATCAGCACTCTGTGTCTAGCTAAAGGTTTGTAAACACACCAATCAGCACTCTGTAAAATGGACCAATCAGTGCTCTGTAAAATGGACCAATCAGCAGGATGTGGGTGGGGCCAAATAAGGGAATAAAAGCTGGCCACCCGAGCCAGCAATGGCGCTGTAGTGACAGTACTTGAAAGTAAGCCTCTTCCCCTAGGGACTAGCACCCAGTTAGCAGAACTAGTGGCACTTACCCGAGCCTTAGAACTGGGAGAGGGAAGAAGAATAAATGTATATACAGATAGCAAGTGTGCTTATCTAATCCTACATGCTCATGCTGCAGTATAGAAAGAAAAGGAGTTCCTAACCTCTGGGGGAACCCGCATTAAATATCACAAGGAAACCATGGAGTTACTGCAACACAATGCAAAAACCCAAGGAGGTGGCAGTCTTACACTGCCAAAACCAGCAAAGAGAAAAGACAGAAAGAAAGAGAGAGAGACAAAGTCAAAGACAGAAGGAAAGAGAGAGAGGAAGAAACAGAGACAAAGAGAAGGAGACAGAGAGAGTCAGAGATGAAGAAGGAGTTAAAGAGAGAGACAGAGAGAGGAAGAGACAAACAGGGAGTCAGAGAGAAAGAGAGAGAGAGACAAAGAAGAAGTCAAAGACAGAGATATAAGTAGTGAAAAAAAAAAGTCTGCCTATTCCTTTAAAAGCCAGGGTAAATTTAAAACCTATAATTGATCATTGAAGGTCTTCTCTGTAACCCTATAACACTCCAATACCACATTGTTGTCAGTGCAAAGCACCGAGGCCACTGACAACCCATAGCCTTCCTATCAAAAATCCTTAACCCAGCAGGTTTCTTAACAGGGGATCTAAATCTTAATTACCATACAAAGGTCTGACCAGACTTAGGAGGAACTCTCTTCAGGACAGGATGATAAATTTGGTTTTGGCAGCGTAAGACTGCTTTTCAATAGGTTTCTTTTTCACATACTAAACTGAAATCTACCTTGATATATAAATAGCCTTGGGTGATTAAAGGGAAAAGACACAATGGATATTCAGTAAGTGAAAAGGAAACTCTTACAGAAGCAGAGTTAGGAAAATTGCCTAATAATTGGTCTGCTCTAACCTGCAAGTTGTTTGCCCTCAGCCAAACCTTAAAGTACTTACAGAATCAGGAAGAAGCCATCTATACCAATTCTAAGTTAATATGGACCAAACGAGGTCTTATTAATAGCAAAGAAAAATTAAAATCCCAAACTTACAATGTTTTCAACTAAAGTTTGCTAAAAGTTAACAGTGTAACATGTATTATCCTGCTACCACACACTCTCAAAGGATTTCTCAGTTTGCAAGAAATAACAAAATCTATCCAGTAAGGATAGTAACTACAATCCCAAATAGACTCTTTGGCAACAGTGACTCTCCAAAACCGCCGAGGCCTAGACCTCCTCTCTGCTGAGAAAGGAGGACTCTGCACCTTCTTAGGGGAAGAGTGTTGTTTTTACACTAACCAGTCAGGGATAGCACAAGATGCTGCCTGACCAGTATTTACAGGAAAAGGCTTCTGAAATCAGACAATGCCTTTCAAACTCTTATACCAACCTCTGGAGTTGGGCAACATGACTTCTCCCCTTTCTAGGTCCCGTGGCAGCCATCTTGCTATTACTCACCTTCAGGCCCTGTATTTTTAACCTCTTTGTCAAATTTGTTTCCTCTAGAATTGAGGCCATCAAGCTACAGATGGTCTTACAAATGGAACCCCAAATGAGCTCAACTAACAACTTCTACTGGGGACCCCTGGACCGAGCTGCTGGCCCTTTGACTGGCCTAAAGAGTTCCCCTCTGGAGAATACTACAACTGCAGGGCCCCTTCTTTGCCATTATCCAACAGGAAGTAGCTAGAGCAGTCATCGCCCAATTCCCAACAGCAGTTGGAGTGTCCTGTTTAGAGGGGGGATTGAGAGGTGAAGCTGACTGGGCTTCTGGGTCAGGTAGAGACTTGGAGAACTTTTCTGTCTAGCTAAAGGATTGTAAACACACCAACCAGCGCTCTGTGTTTAGCTAAAGGTTTTTAAATGCACCAATCACCACTCTGTAAAATGGACCAATCAGCACTCTGTAAAATGAACCAATCAACAGGATGTGGGTGGGGCCAAATAAGGGAATAAAAGCTGGCCACCTGAGCCAGCAGCAGCAACCCACTCATGTCCCCTTCCACACTGTGGAAGCTTTGTTATTTCACTCTTCACAATAAATCTTGCTGCTGCTCACTTTTTGGGTCCTCCCTACCTTTATGAGCTGTACACTCACTGCAAAGGTCCGCGGCTTCACTCCTGAAGTCAGTGATACCACGAACCCACCAGGAGGAACAAACAACTCCAGACACTCCACCTTTAAGAGCTGTAAAACTCACCGTGAAGGTCTCCAGCTTCACTCCTGAAGTCAAGCAAAACCATGAACCCACCAGAAGGAACTCTAGACACATCTGAACATCAGAAGCAACAAACTCTGGACACACCATCTTTAAGAACTCTAACACTCACCATGAGGGTCTGTGGCTTCATTCTTGAAGTCAGCGAGACCAAGAACCCACCAGAAGGAACCAATTCTGGACACACCATGATGGCAGGTGCCTGTAATCCCAGTTAGTTGGTAGGGTGAGGTGGAAGAGTCACTTGAACTCTGAAGATGGAGGCTGTAGTGAGCCAAGATCATGCCACTATACTCCAGCCTGAGTGACAGAGCAGGACTCTGTCTCAAAAAGAAAAAAAAAAAAAAAGTACTTATTTAGTGTCAAATCCTGTGAGGTTTTTTAAGTGGAAACATGGACTTCAGGTTATTTTATTATTTTTATTTTTTATTTTTTATTTTTTGAGATGAAGTTTGGCTTTGTCACCTAGGCTGGTGTGCAATGGCATGATCTCACCTCACTGCAACCTCCATCTCCTGGGTTCAAGTGATTCTCCTGCCTCAGCCTCCCAATTAACCATAATTACAGGCGCCCGCCACCACCCCTGGCTAATGTTTGTATTTTTAGTAAAGACAGAGTTTCACTATGTTGGCCTGACTGATCTTGAACTCCTGACATCAGGAGATCTGCCCACCTTAGCCTCCCAAAGTGCTGGGATTACAGGCATGAGCCACAACACCCGGCCTATTATTTATTTTTTGAAAGGTTAGAGGGGGCTATCTTGTGTTGAAATCTCCTGTTTCCAGAAGAAAAATGTAAACCTGGCCTGTTTTAGGATCTACCTATTTTCTTAAATTTTCAGTTTGATTATGTCACATTTAGCACAAGTGACTCATTTTGGTTCAGTTTGGTTTGGTCTGTTTGGAACTAGTACACAAGCTCAGTTTAGAATGATGGACTCCAATAACTTTTGTTTTGTTTTGTTTTGTTTTGAGATGGAGCTTCACTCTGTCATCAGGCTGGAGTGCAGTGGCATGATCTCAGCTCACTGCAACTTCCGCCTCCTGGGTTCAAGCAATCAACCCCAGAGTAGCTGGGGTTACAGGCACTTGCCACCACACCGAGCTAATTTTGTAGTTTTAGAAGAGACAGGGTTTCACCCGTTTGCCAGGATGGTCTCGATCTCCCGACCTCGTGATCCACCCTCCTCAGCTTCCCAAAGTGTTGGGATTACAGAGGTGAGCCAGCGTTCTGGGCAACTTTGTTTTTAAAACTCTCCCTTTTTGGTAAAGTTCTTAGTTAGGTCAGAGTGTGATCAAAACTCAGGGCCTTAGTGCCATTCTCAATTTCCATTATTTAGGATTTTTGTCCTTATAATGTTATTCACAGGTTATGGTGTCTTCATAGTCACATATGTCTTTGAGTTTCTGTCATTCTAGTTAAAGAGAGGTCACTTGACATTCTAGAGATGACTGCATGCGAACCTTTATAACTTTTGAGAGAATACGGTGCAGTAGGGAGACTACTATTTTGATTATCAGGAGGATAATACCAAGAGTTGAAACTGGCTGGGCGCAGTGGCTCATGCCTGTAATATTAGCACTTTGAGAGGCCAAGGTGGGCAGATTAACTAAAGTCAGGAGTTCAAGAGCAGCCTGGTCAACATGGTGAAACCCAGTCTCTACTGAAAATACTAAAAACTAGCCAGGTGCAGAGGTACACGCCTGTAATCCCAGTCACTCAGGAGGCTGAGGAAGGAGAATCGCTTGAACCAGGGAGGCAGAGGTTGCAGTGAGCCAAGATTACACCACTGCACTCCGGCCTAGGCTACAGAGCGAGATTTCATCACAAAAAAAAAAAAAAAGAAGAAGAAGAGTTCAAACCATGCTTCTTAGCCAAGGCCCTCATGAATAACCAACAAAAATTAAATAGATTAAATAATTAGCTAGATAATGATCTACTCATTTCAACCAAGCAGCCTGTTCATTAATCCCCTACAACTGCATCTCTGTAATGCCCAATGTATTCTACCATGTGCAACTACAAGTATTAGCAACTGCAAAGGTACTTCTCTGTTTATCCAGTAAGTAATCAAAAGAAATTATCTTATTTAGCACAACTTTAGTAACAACATTTAACACCCTTTTGTGTAACCATAGCCTTTACATTATAATCTGCTATAGAGCCCTATTTTGGGGGATAAATTTCTGACCATTGCTTCATTTATGCTTAGCCATGGAAACAATGATCTAAGAAATGATGCCCATTCAGAAAAGTAATGGCCTGCTGGCAATGCTCTTTAACCCATTCTGAAGAAGTTATTTTTAACTTCTGAAGTAGATTAAAAGCAGTGGATCAATATTGTGTTTCTGATATTATGAGGCAACAAATGTTTCATTAAAACTTCTCACCCACATTAGCCCTTCATCTTTTACCTATCAAGGTGAAAGTTTTGTTGTATATAATGTTGGCAGCAAAATTCTCTACATATAAGTGTACCCCATGAGTGCATACAAGAGATTTCTTTTTTATTTCTGTTGTTCGTAGAGTCATTATATACATGAGTCCACATTTGACTGGTGACTGTATCCACATATGATAGTCACAATTCCAGCTGTGGACTGTGTTCATGAGTCAGATTCAGGATCTTACCAGCAGGCTGTGTCCATGTGAGAGAGTGACGTTATAACTGTTGCCTGGTGTGCATATGAGAGTCACAATCTCACCTCTGTGCTGAGCCCTGTTACAATACTCTCTGTACACTCGAGTGCTTTATGCAATATGAGTAAGTGATGTAATCCTTTTTGATATTCATACAATTAGGAAACCCAGGACATTACTGGTGGCCCTAATGTTGGCTATGAAAGTTGCAATCTCTCCTACTAGCTGAGTCCAGGTATAAGAGTCCTCCTCATCCCTCTTAGCTGGGCGTACGTATATGTCACAATTCCACCTGGGAGCAGAGACCAGGCTACAGCATCACATTCCCTGGGCGCTGGACCAGAAATATTTCACAGTTCTCCTATGGGCAGGACCCAGGCAAGACAGTCACATCACCTAAATGCTGGGCCTAGTGAAATGTCACAATGCTCCCTGTGGGCAAGGCACAGAGAAAGAGTCACATTACCTGGGTGCTCAACCCAGTGATATGGTCCAGGCTTTCCTGTGGGGAAAGCACAGGCAGAAGAGGAGAGTCACATCATCTAGGTGATGAACCCAGAGATATGTCAAAAAGTCCCCTGTGAGCAAGGCTAAGGCAGGAGAGTCACATCACCTAGGTGCTAGACTCAGCAATATGTCATAATTTGCTCTATGTGCAGGGCCCAGGCAGGAGAGGAGAGTCACATTATCTAGGTACTGGGTCCAGTTGTATGTCACAATACCCTTCTATGAACATTGCTCATGCGGTAAAATCACATTATCATAATGTTGGGCACTGCAGTATGTCACCATGCCCCCTGTATGCAGAAGCCAAAAAGGAGAGGATATTCACTTCACCTGGGTGCTGGGCACAGTGATAAGTCACAATCCCTAAAGTGGGCAGGGGCCAGATATGGGAGAAGAGTCACATCACCTAGGTGTTGGGCCCAGTGATATGCCACAATGCTCCCAGTGTGTAGGAACCAGGCAGGAGAAAAGATTCACACGACTAATGTGCTGGGCCCAGCAATATGTCAAAATCTCCTTTGAGGGCAGCACCCAGGAAGGAGAGTTACATCACCTAGATTCTTGACTCAATTCATGTCACAACACCATCTAAGGGCTTGGCCTACACAGATGAGTGGAATTACTCAAATGTTAGGCAAATGGGTATGTAAAAATCACACATGCAAGAAGGTCCTGTAGTTAGATTTATAATTCTGCACATGTCCCAGCTTTAGGCATGAGAATCAACACATCCTGTGAGTTATGTACAAGTACAGGACTCATAATTTCAATGATATATTGGATCTGTGCGTGAGAGTCCAATCCCACCCAAGGACTGTGCCCTGGTATGAAAGTCACAGGCTCACGGGCATGTTGAATTCTTTCCCAAGAGTCATCACCCTACCTGTGGAAGAGATCCATGTATGACAGTCACAATTTTAACTTTCAACTGCCTCTTAGTGTCAGATTCAGAACCTTAAAGGTGAGCAGTATCCATCTGGGAGTGTGACAACTTTTACTTTTTGGTGGGTGTGCATACAAGAATCACAGTCCCACCTGTGTGATTGGCACTGTTATGATACTCTGTATACCACTCAAAGGCTTTGTATAATGTTCCTGAGAGTCACAATCTGCTCTGAGACTCTTGTGCTGGTATGATCCATGACTGTACCGTTGCCCTAAACACAGGTATTAGAGTCAACCTCTCTCTAATTTGCTGCATCCAGGTATTAGAGTCATCATTGCGGCTGTCAGATGGGTCCAGAAGTGAGTTGCCATTCTACCTGTGGTTAGATCCACATATACCAGTCACAATTCCAACTGTGAACTGCATTTACATGTGAGATATGGGACCTTAACAGTGTGCTAAAGACTTGTGTGTGGGTAAAATTTCTAACTATTGGCTGGGTGTGCATTTGAGAGTCAAAATTTCACCTGTGTGCTGGGCTTTGTTATGACACTCTCTGTACTAACTGAAAGCTTTATACAATTTGCATGAATATTGTACTTTTCTCTGACCTTCACACAAGTAACAGAAGAAGACCTTACCCGTTGCCCTAAACCTAGCAGAGAAAATCAATATTTCTCTTGTTTTGTGGGTTGAGGTATGTGTGTCGTCATTGCACCAGTGACCATGTCCCAGGTGTATGTCACAATCCCACCTGTAGGTAGGAACCACGCAGAAGAGTCACATCACTTGGATGCTAGGACAGGAATATGTCAATCTGCACTATGAGCGGGATCAAGAAAGAAGAGTCACATCAGCTGGGATCTGGGCCTAGTGATATGTCACAATCTTTCATGTTGGCAGTTCCCAAGCAGAAGAGGACAGTCACATTACTTAGAAGATGGGCCCAGTAATATGTAACAATGGCCACTGTGGGCAAGGCCCAAGCAAGAGAGGATTGTCACATTATCCTGGTTTCAGCAATATGTTGTAATTCCCATGGTTAGCAGGGCTTAGCAAAAGAAGTGAGAAACAAAATTTATGTGCTAGGTTAAACAATAGTTTAAAATCCCTTCTGTTGACAGGGGCCAGACAACAGAGAAGACTCAAATTACCTAGGTGCTGGGTCCAACAACATGTCATAAGTTCTTCTGAGAGTGAGATCCAGGCAGAAGAGAAGAGTCATTTAACTTATATAATTGGTCCAGAAATATGTCACAATGTCTCATGTGGGGAGAACTACAACAGAAGAAACACATTACCTAGGTGCTGGGCTCAGTGATATGACACAATCGTTCCTGTAGGGAAGGCCTAGGCACGAGAGGAGAGTCACATCACCTAGGTGCTGGATTCAGAAATATGTCACAGTCACTTCTAAGGGAAAGTTTCAGGCAGATGAGAAGAGTCATATTACCTTGGTGCTTGGCCTCGGTATATGTTACAGTCCCATCTGTGGGCTGGGCTCAGGCAGGAAACTAAAATGACTCAGGGTATGGACAAAAACATACGCCACAATCACACCTGCAGAAAGATTCAGAGATGAGATAAACAATCCCAAATACGTCCAGCTCTAGGGATAATAGTCAAGATCTTCTGAGTGTTGGGTCTTAAGTATGTGAGTCAGAATCTCAATGATAGACTGGATTTGTGCATGAGAGCCTCAATTCTTAGATTGTGTCCTGGTTAGAAGAGTCACAGCCTCACCAGTGTGTTGAATCTTGGTCCAACATTCACTATCTCATCTGTGGGCCTGATCCTCATACGATAGTCACAGTTCCAACTTTCAACTCCTTTGAGTGTGAGATTCAGAACCTCAACAGTGGACTGTGCCTATTTAAAAGGGTGAAAATTCTTACTGTGAACTGGGCGTGCATACCAGAGTCACTATCTCACCTGTGCACTGGGTCCTGTTACCACACTCTTGGTCCAACCCAAGGGTGTTATATGGTATGCCTGAGAGTCACAATCCACTCTTGGATCTATGTGCTGGTATAAACTCATGATCTTACCCATTGTCCTAAGCCCAGGAATGACAGCTAACATCTCTCTTATTGGTTAGATCCAAGTATGAGAGTTCTCACTGTGCCTGTGAGTTGGGTACAGAAATGAGTCACCATTCCACCTGTAGCCAGATCCACATATGACAGTCCCAGTTTCAACTGTGAACTGCATCCACATGTGATCCTCAGGACCTCACCAGTAGTCTTTGTCCATTTGTGAGAATGACAGTCCTCACTGTTGGCTGAGTGATCCTATGAGAATCACAATTTAAACTTTGCACAGGGATCTGTTATGACACTCTCTGTACCACTGGAAGGGATCACACAATATACATGAGTTTTATAATCTTCTGTGACTTTCATACAAGTAGAAAGCCCAGGACCTCATCCATTGTTTGAAGGCTAACTGTGAGAGTCAACATGTCTCCTATTGGCTAGGTCCAGGTATGCAACTAATCACTGTGCCTGAGCTGGGTCCAGAAATCAGTCACTATTCAGCCTGTTCCCAGATTTACATATGACAGTCAGAATTTTAACTGTAGACTGCATCTGCATGTGAGGTTCAGGACATCACTGGTATGCTTCTTTCATGTTTGGAAATGACAATCCTAACTGTTGGCTTGGTATGCCTGTGAGAACTCACAATCTCACCAGTGTGGTAGACCCTATTACTGCATTCTCTGTAGCACACAAAGTATTTATAGGTTATGTATAATTTTTTTTTGAGATGGAGTCTCGCTCTTGTCACCCAGGCTGGCGTGCAATGACATGATATCAACTCACTGCAACCTCCGCCACCCGAATTTAAGCGATTCTCCTGCCTCAGCTTCCCAAGTAGCTAGGATTATAGCTGCATGCCACCACACCCAGTTAATTTTTTGTATTTTGAGTAGAGATGGAGTTTCACCATATTGGCCAGTTTGGTCTCGAACTACTGACCTCAGGTGATCCACCCTCCTCGGCCTCCCAAAGTGCTGGGATTACAGGTGTGAGCCACCGCACCTGTTATGCATACATTTTATAAACCTCTGTGACCTTTCTAAAAATAGGTGATCCAGGACCCTACGCACTGTCCAAAATACAGCTACGAGAGTCAAAATTACTCTTATTGGCTGGGTCCCCATACAAGCTTGACTGTAATGCCTAAAAGCTTGAAAATACATATGTCAAAATTTAACCTCTATGAATGGACTGGGCAAGAGATTCAGATCACCTGAATGCTGGATCAAAAATATGTCAATGTCCACTCTGTGGACGGGGCTCTTGCAGTAAAGTCACATAACCTGGGTACTGGGCCCAGCAGTATTTCACAGTGCCTTCTGTGAGCAGGGTTCAGGCAGGAAAGTCACATTATCTGCATGAAGGGCACAGCAATATGTCACAATCCACCCTGTGTAAAGGGCCCCGGCAGGAGAGAATAATTATATAACCTAGGTGATCAGTCCAGCAATATGTCACAGTTCTCCCTGAGGACAGGGTCTGTGCAGGAGAGTAAAATACCTTAGATGCTTTGACCAGGCATATGTCACAATTCCATTTTGGGGCTTTAACCAGGCAGGATAGTCAAATCATTCAGGTGCTGGACAAAGGTCCAGTCACGCCTGCAAGCAGGTCCAGAAATAAGGTTCAAAATTCCATACATTTTCTGGCTCCAGGTATGAAAGTCAAGACCTCCTTTAAGTTGGGTCCAAATACATGAGTCACAATCTTAATGGTAGACTGTATCCCTGCATGAAGACACAATTTCAAATGCAAACTGAGTCTCAATATCTGAATCACAGCCTCACAGGTGTGCTGAATCCTGGTCATTGAGTCACCATTCTACCTGTGGACCAGATCCATGTATGAGAGTCACAATTCCAACTTTTGACTACCTCCACATGTGAGATTCACAGCCTCAACAGTTGATCGTTTCCATGTGGGAGGGTGACAATGTTTACTGTTGGCTGAGTGTGCATAGGAGAGTCACAGTTTTACCTGTGTTCTAAAAAGTAGGCCCTGTTCATGTGTGAGGGTGACAATTCTAACGGTTCACAGGGTGTGCCTATGAGAAACACTGTATCATTTGTGTGTTGGGCCATATGATGACATTTTATGTACCACCCAACTACTTTATACCATATGCAAGAGAGTGGTAATTTGATTTTTTTTTTTTTTTTTTTTGAGACGGAGTCTCTATCTGTCGCCCAGGCTGGAGTGCAATGGTGTGATCTTGACTCACTGCAACCTCCACCTCCTGGGTTCACTCCATTTTCCTGCTGAGGAGCTGGAACTACAGGCACCTGCCACAACGCCCAGCTGATTTTTTGTGTTTTTGGTAGAGATGGGGTTTCACCATGTTAGCCAGGATGGTCTCGATCTCCTGACCTCGTGATCCACCCGCCTCGGCCTCCCAAAGTGCTGGGATTACAGGCGTGAGCCACTGCACCCAGCCAATTTGATATTCTTTTTATGGAAACAGGAGACCCAGGATCCTATCTGTTTCTCTAAACCCAGCTAGAAAAGACAGTATATCTCTTATTGGCTGATTTGACGTATTAGAGTCATCACTGCATCTATGATCTGAACAAGAGATACGTCACAATCCCATCTGTGGATAGGAAGTAAGCAGGAAGTAATCCCATCTGTGGATAGGAAGTAATCTGTGGATAGGAAGTAAGTTTTGAGTAAGTAAGTTTTGAGTAAATAAGTATGTCACAATCATCCTAGATGGCAGGGGTCAGTTATGAGAGGAGTCACATCACATAGGTTCTGGGCCAAGTGATATATCACAGTCCTCTCTGTCAAAAGGTCCTAGGAAGAAAACAAGAGTCATATCATCTAGGTGATGGGCCTAAAGATATGTCATAATAACCCCAGTGAGCAGGGACCAGGAAGAAGAATTACATCACCTGTGTGCTGCGCCCAGTGAAAAATCACTCTCCCTTTTGTGGGCATGGCCCAGGCAGAAGAAGACAGTCATGTCACCTATGTCTTGAGCTCAGAGATATATCACAATCTCTCCTATGCTAAAAGCCTAGGTAAAAGAGTAAAGTTACATCAAATTGTTGATGGTCCCAGAGCAGAGATAAGTCACACTGCCTGCTGTGGGCAGGATTCAGGCAAGAGCTGGACATCACCTTGGTGCTGGGCTCAGCAATACATCACAATGCCTTTCAAGGGCAGGGCCAAAGCAGAAGAAAAACATCACCTTGATGTTGAACTCAGTGATATGTCACAATCTCCCCTACAGGCAGAACCTAAAAAGAATAGTCGTATCAGCTAGGTGCTGGGCCTATGAATCAGTCAAAATCACCCTGGTGAACAGAGACCATGTAGGAAAAGACTTACATCACCTGAGTAATAGGTGCAGAGATATGTCACAATTCCCTCTGTAGGCAGAGCCCAGGCAAGAGAGTTACATGACCATAGTGTTGGATGCAGCAGTATACCACAATGGCATATCTGGGCAGGGCACAGGCAGAAGAGTCTCAAAACCTGGGTACTGGGTTTAGTGATACATCACAAACCCCACTGCAGACAGCACCAAGGCAGAAAAATATAATTGCATCACCTAGCTGCTGGGTCCAGTGATACGTGACAATCACATCTGTGGGCTTGGGTCATGCAGGAGAGTGAAATAACCCAGGTGATGGGTAAAATGTTATGCCACAATTACACCTGCAAGAAAGTCCACAGATATGATTAACAGTCTCCCAAATGTCTTGGATTTAGGTATGACAGTCAACATCTGTATGTCAGGTAAAAGTATGTGAGTCACAGTCTCAATTGTAGACTGGACCCTTGCATGGGAGACTCAATCCCTCCTGCAAACTGTGTCCCCTTGGTGGGGTCGCAGCCTCTAAAGTGTGTTTATCTTGGTCTTAAGAGTCATCAACACACCTGTGGGCAGAATCCATGTATGAGAATCAATTATTCAACTTGTGAGTTCTTCTGGGTGTGAGGTTTAGAACCTCAACTGAGGGCTGTCATGTGGAAGGACAACAGTTTTTACTGTCATCTGCATGTATGTGTGTCACAATTTCACCTGTGTGCTGGGTCTTGTTAGCACAATCTGTGTACCACTTGATGAATTTATATGATATTCATGAAAGTGGCATTCCACTCTGAGACCTTTATGCTGGTATGGAGCAATGACTGTACCTGTGAAATTAAGCCCAGGTATCTGGGTAACTGGGTTTATATAGAACAGTTCTCCCCTGCCTATTAGCTAGATTTAGAAATGAATAACCATCTCAACTGTGGCTGGATGTTTACATGTGACCATCACAATTCCAACTTTGAACTGCATCTGTGTGTGAGAGTCAGGACCTCAGAAGTGTGCTCTGTTTATTTGTGAGAGTATCAATATGTGACGTTGTGATAATGTCCCTGTGGGCAGGACCCATGCAGGAAACTCACATGACCTAGACATTGCACCCAGACATGTCACAATAGCAATGTATGTACAGCCCAGGGAGGAGAGGAGCATTACAAAACATAGGCCCAGTGATACATCACAATTTCCTATTGGGCAGAGCCCACGCAGTAGAGAAGAGTCATATCACCTAGTTGCTGGGTCTGACAACATAAAACACTACCCCCTGAGAAGAAGATCAGGCAAGAAAGTCATATCACCTAGGTGATGGGCTCAGATATGTTATAATGCCCCCAGGTGAACAGGGCTAAGGAAGAAGAGGAAAGTCACATAAACTAGGGCCAGGGCCAACCTATATGTCACAATCACTCCAGTGGGGAGCACCCAGGCATGAGAAGAGAATCACATCACATATGAGCTGGGCCCAGCAATATGTCACAATCTCCACTGTGAACAAGTCTGAAAATAGGAAGAGTCACATCAACTAGGTGATGAACTCAGAAATATGTCAAAATGATTTCTGTCGGCAAAGACCAGGCAAAAAAATTGCATCATGTGTGCTGGGCTTAGTGATAAGTCATTATACCTTCTGTGGGCATGGTCCAAGCAGAAGAAAAAAGCCACGTTACTTAGCTGCTGGGCCCAGAGTTATGTCACAATATCTTCTATGGAGAAAGCCTAGGCAAGAAAGAAGAATCACATCAAATAGTTCATGAGCCCAGAGGTACATCGCAATGCCCCTTGTTAATGGGGTCCAGGCAGAAGACTTACATCAATCTGTTGGGATTGGCTGTTGGGATTGGCAATATGTCACAATGCTATTTGAGGGCAGGGCCAATGCAAAAGAGGAACATCACCTTGGTGTTGGACCTAATGATATGTCATAATCTTCCCCATGAGCAAAACCTAGAAAGAAGAGAAAAACCACATCAGCTAGGTGCTGGGGCCAGCAATCTCCTTCAATACTCCCTGTAAACAGGAACCCCACAGGAAGAGAGTCGCATCACCTGTGTGATGGGCACAGAGATATGTCACAATACTTCCGGTAGGCAGGATCTAGGCAAGAGAGTTACATGACATGGGCGTTAGACCCAACAATATGTCACAATGGCCCATGTAGGCAAGGGACAGGCAGGAGAGTCACATAACCTGGTTATGGTTCCCCTATGTTAGCTGCAGTAATATGTCACAGTGCTTCCTGTGGGGAGCGCCAAGGCAGGAGAATAAATTTACATCACCTAGATCCTGGGTTCAGCGATGTGTCACAGTCCAATCTGTGGGCTGAGCCCAGGCAGGAGAGTAAAAAAACTCAGGTGCTGGACAGAGGCGTATGTCACAATCACAGCTGCAGGAAGGTCCATAAATGAAATTAACCGTCCTGCCCATGTCGAGGTTCCAGGTATGAGAATTAACACCTCCTTATGTTGCATCTATGTTCAGGAGTCACAGTCTCAACAGTGGACTTGATCTGTGTACGAGACCTTCCATCCATCCTCTAGACTGTGTCTCTTTAGTGACTCACAGTCTCTCAAGTCTCAGGGGTGCTAAATCTTGGTCTGAGAGCCACCAGCTTATCTGTACACTGGATTCAAGGATGATAGTCAATTTTTCAATTTTTGAAACTTTTATTGGTTTTGAGATTCAGAATCTCACCAGTGGGTTGTGTTCATGTGGAGGGATGACAATCATTACTGTCAGCTGGGTTTGCATGTGAGTGTCACAATCTCACCTGTGTGCTGAGATCTGTTAGGACGGACATAATCTCTCCTACTTGAGGGCTTTACACTGTATGCATAAGAGTTGCTGGCCGGACGTGGTGGCTCAAGCCTGTAATCCCAGCACTTTGGGAGGCTGAGGCGGGCAGATCACCTGAGTTCATGAGTTCAAGACTAGCCTGACCAACATGGAGAAACCCTGTCTTTACTAAAAATACAAAATTAGCCGGGTGTGGTGGCACATGCCTGTAATCCCAGCTACTCGGGAGGATGGGGCAGGAGAATCACTTGAATGAACCCAGGATGCAGAGGTTGTGGTGAGCTGAGATCACACCATTGCACTCCAGCCTGGGCAACAAGAGCAAAACTCCATCTCAAAAAAAAAAAAAAAAAAAGTTACAATCTGGTCTGAGAACTTTATGTTGGTATGGACCCATGATCATACCCTGAGCTGTGGCCCTAAGCTCAGGTATGAGTCAACATGTCTCCAGTTGGTTGAGTCTAGATAAGAGATTTCTTACCTGCCTATGAGCTGCAGGAAGCTCATAGTCATTGAGCCATGTGTGAATATCTAGTCATTTCAACTCTGGCTGGATATTAACATATGACAATCACAATTTCAACTGCAGGCCGTATCCACTTATGAGATTAAGAACCTCAGCAGTGAGCTCTGTATATGTGTGTGTGTGGGGGGGGTTCCAATCCTAAGGGTTGCTGTGTTGTGCATATGAGAAATACAACCTCAACTGTGTGTCGGGCTCTGTCATGACACTCTCTGTACCAACCAAGAGTTTTGCACAATATGCAAGCAAATGCCAATTCTGCATGGTCTTTATAAAAAGAAGACTCAGAAACTCATCTGTTTGCCAAAGCCTTGCAAAGAGACACAGACTCTCTGCTACTGGCTGGTTAAAGGGAGACATTTACATCACTTGGATGCAAGGCCCAGTGATATGTCACAATGCCCCCTGTGGGCAGCACCAAAGCAGGAGTATGGAGTCACATCACCTATTTGCTGGGTTCAGCAATATATCACAATTGCAACTATGAACTGGGCCCAGGGAGGATGGTCAAATTACTCAAGTACTGAGCAGAGGCATATATCACAATCACACCTGCAGGATGGTTTAGAAATTAGATTAACAATTTCACACATGTCCCAGTTCTAAATTTGAGAGTCAACACCTCCTGTATTTTGGGTCTAAGTACAAGAGTCACAATCTCAATGGTGCACTTGATTTGTTTGTGAGAGTCTCAATTTCTCGTGCAGACTACGAATGCTCACTGGAGCCACAGACTCACAGGTGTGTTGGATAGAGGTCTGGGGGTCACCAACTCACCTTTGAACCAAATCCACATATGAGTCAGTTTTCCAACTTTTGACTGTTTTCACAAGGAAAACTTGGGACCTCAACGGTGGGCTGTGTTCACATGCAAAGGTGACAAGTTTTGCTATTGGCTGGGTGTGCATGTGAGCCTCACAGTCTTACCTGTGTGCTTGGCTCTGCTAAGACTCTCAATACCACCCAAGAGCTTTCTACAGTATTAATGAGAGTTGCCAACTGCTCTGTGACCTTCATGATGGTTCTAAGCCCAGGTATTAGAGTCAACATCTCTGTAATTGGCTGGTTCCAGATAAAAGAGTTCTCACCTGTTGAGGAGCTAGGTTAGAAATGAGTCACCATCTCAAGTTCAGCTGGATGTTCAACTATGACAATCACAATTTCAACTGTAGACTGCATCCACGTGTGAGATTCAAGACCTTACCAGGAGGCTCTGTCCATGTGTCAGGTGACAAGCCTAATAGATGATGCAGTGTGTATATAAGAAATGCAATGTCACCTGTGTGCTGGGCCCTGCAATGACACTCTCTGTACCACCAAGGGTTTATATGATATAGGAGAGTGGTAATCCACTATGACCTTCATACAAGGAGGAGACCCAGAATCTTATGTATTTCTCTAAGCCTAGTTTTGAAAGACAGTATGTCCCCTATTTGTTGATTTGAGGTATCAGAGTTATCATCTCACCTATGAGCTGAACAAAAATATACTTTACAATCCCACCTGTGCATAGAGTGTGTGAGCAAGAGAGTCACATCATTTTGGTGCTAGGCCAGAGATATGTCACAATCTTTTCTCACGGCAGAAACTAGAAAGAAGAGTCACATCACCTGGATGCTTGGCCAGAGATACGTTACATTCCTGTTCTGAAAGGCGGGCACAGGCAGCAGAGTCACAGACGTGGGTGCATGCCCACAGATATGTCACAAGACTCACTCCCTGTGAACAGGACCCTGGAAAAGAAAACACATCACCCTTGTTTCAGAGTCAAATGTTATGTCACAATCTTTCCTGTTGGCAGGATGCAGGCAGCAGAGGAGAGTCACATCTCCTAGGTGATGAATACAGAGATAAGTCATGAGGCTCTTGAGAATGGTAGGGCTAACACCCTGTTTACAGGGCATAGACAGGTGCCTCCCATCTTCTAGGTGTTTGGTCTAGTCATATGTCACAGTACTCAAAATATGTGGGACCTATGCAAAATACAAGAGTCACATTACCTAGGTGCTAGGCCCAGGGATATGTCAGCATCCCACATTTTGGCAGGGGCCTGGCAGAGAAGAAGGACACATCACCTAAACCATAAATGTAAAAATTATCATAGCCAGGCACAGTGGCTTATGCCTGTAATTCCAGCACTTTGGGAGGCTGAGGTGGGCAGATCACTTGAGGCCAGGAGCTCAAGACTAGCCTGGCTTACATGGCAAAACCCCATCTCTACTAAAAATACAAAAAAAAATTAGCTGAGCATGGTGGTACACGACTGTAATCCCAGGTATTCCGGAGGCTGAGGCACGAGAATCACATGAATCCAGGAGGCCTAATGATTAGGTTCAAGGCCAAATAGCAAAATGTGTTTGTCTTTAATCTATTTTCTCTATATATAAACATTGCAAGTCAAGAGTATGTACAGATATGAAGACAGAGTTTTCTTCTCCTCCAGACCTATCATCCTTTGTTGCCTTTCTGATCTCTGGAAGGAAGGTGGGCCAAAGGTGGCCAACAGTTGTCTACTTGTGGTTAATTTATTCCTGCTGCCCTCTGCTCTTTTTACGGCCACTATGTTTTCCATCCTCCAAATTAAAGAGAGATGTTGTTAGGAAGAGGCCCTTCCTTCACACTGGCAGAATAAATCTGTTTAGGCCCTTCACCTGCATAATATCAGAGGTGCACTTCATGTGTGGCTCCTGAGTGCCTGGAATGTGACTGGGTCTACACTGTGATGTGCTGGAAAGGCAAAAAACGGACTTAGTGGCCCATGTGCGGTGGATCACGCCTGTAATCCCAGCACTTTGGGAGGCCAAGGCGGGTGGATCACCTGAGGTAGGGAGTTCCAGACTAGCCTGACCAACTTGGAGAAACCCCGTTTCTACTAAAAATACAAAAATTAGCTGGGCATGATGGCAGATGCCTGTAATCCCAGCTATTCAGGAGGCTGAGGCAGGAGAATCGCTTGAATCCAGGAGGCAGAGAACCGAATTCATGCCATTGCACTCCAGCCTGGGCAACAAAAGTGAAACTCCATCTCAAAAAAAAAAATCCCTCCCAAAAAATCCAGACTTAGTTCCAATGATATGGTTCCAACTATATACATGCTACATTAATAATTACACATTGATCGTATAGTAATATTTTGGATATATTGGGTTACAATCAGTTTGACCTGTTTCTTCTTTCTTTTTAAAGTTTGGCTACTAGAAAATTTAAAATTCACATTTGGCTCACATTCTATTTTAGAAGATTGTCTCTTTTTTTTTTTTTTTTTTTTTTTTGATGGAGTTTAGTTTTGCTCTTGTTGCCCAGGCTGGAATTCAAAGGGATCTTGGCTGCATGCAACTTCCGCGTCCTGGGTTCACCTGTCTCAGCCTCCCAAGTAGCTGGGATTACAGGCACCCGCCACCACGCCGGGCTAATTTTTGTATTTTTAGTAGAGGCGGAGTTTCATCATATTGGTCAGGCTGGTCTCGAACTCTTGATCTCAGGTGATCTGCCGGCCTCGGCCTCCCAAAGTGCTGGGATTACAGGTGTCAGCCACTGCACCCGGCCATGATTACCTCCTTCTTAAAATCTCAGGCTGCCTGATCAAACAACCAGAAGCCAGGAAGGTCAGGAAAGCTGAAATTTTAAAATAATTGTTATTTTTTTTTCGTGAGTAAACATATGGCATTTTTTTTAAAATTATTTTTTTGAGACAGAGTCTTACTCTGTCGCCCAGGCTGGAGTGCAGTGGCGCGATCTCGGCTCACTGCCACCTCTGCCTCCCGGGTTCAAGCGATTCTCTTGCCTCAACCTCCCTAGTAGCTGGGACTACAGGCGTGAGTCACTCACTGCGCTTGGTCATATAATGTATTATGTATAAACGCATATGACCTTACACACAAGGTTAAATTCAAATACCTCTGGGTCGGGCCTGGCTTAACTCAGGGAAGAAGCCCTGCCTGAAAAGTCTCCATCTTAGGCTGTCTCTCTTCATTCAGCCTAGCATCAGATCACGTCTCCTGTCACTCAGGGTCTAAAGGGGCGGGGTCTTAAACGTTATCCAATCAGGGGCGCTGGGCTGGAAACCGTCCAATCAGACACAAAGCTGGAGCGGACAGGGCGGCTTCTGGATTTGGCCGGGACTTTGTCTCTGGCTGCAGCCAGAGCTGCAGGTCTCGTCTTCCCTGGTCTGTGTCCTCTTCTCCAAGAGGCCCAGCCTCTGTGGCCCTGTGACCTGCAGGCGTTGGGAGATCCGCAGCTAAGATGCCAGGTCCGCCTGGAAGCCTAGAAATGGTGAGAGTGCCGGGTCCGACATCCCGGGAGAGGGGAAAGGGCTAGTGGGAACCGGTGGGAAGTGGCTGTGGCGGGACTCAGGCCTCCTCGCAGTCAGCTCCACAATCTGCGCCCGAGTTTTCCTTGGCCAGCTCGACCTCAGTCCCCGTCAGCCATAAGATGGCGGCTGCCCTGACAGCCGGGACCCCGGGCGTCCTGTCTCTTCCCTGCGCAGTGACTGCCCTGGCCTGGAGCCGTCTCTCGGCAGCTCAGCACCTGCAGCGCCTCGTCTCCCCATATTGTGCAGGGACCACGGGAGGGTAGACAGGGGAGAATCCTGACCCGGGGTGCGGGGTTCGTGAATGGGAAGAGCTTTGGTCTGTGGGGTTCTGAGTCTCTCTTTTCTCTTATTAAAAATGCACAGAAGTCACCGCAAAAACATTAAAGAATTTAATTAAAGAGTGATTCAAAAATCCGGGCGTCGTGGCTCACGCCTGTAATCCCAGCACTTTGGGAGGCCGAGGCGGGTGGATCACGAGGTCAGGAGATCGAGACCATTCTGGACAATATGGTGAAACCCAGCCTGTACTACAAATACAAAAATTAGCCGGGCGTGGTGTCGTGCCTTTAATCCCAGCTACTCAGGAGGCTGAGGCAGGAGAATCGCTTGAACCAGGAAGTCAGAGGTTGCAGTGAGCCGAGACGGCGCCACTGCACTCCAGCCTGGCGACAGAGCGAGACTCCGTCTCAAAAAAAAAAAAAAAAAAAAAAATTGTAGACTACCCAGCTATGTTTGTCATTTGTCGTCCATAGCAGGGACTTGAAGAAAAAACTTTTATAAGGTGCGATAAAGAAAATCAAATTCAATAATTGGTTAGGTACAGTTGCGTAGTTTCTTAATTTGTGCGATCAAGGTGGACATTTCCTTGTTATGTAATCAGAGGTTAATTGGTAGTTTATAGTTGGCTAAACCTCAATTTTGTTTCCCCCAATTTAGTAATTTATAAAAACATGCATCCGAGGCCAGTCGCGGTGGCTCACGCCTGTAATCCCAGCACTTTGGGAAGCCCAGGCAGGCGGATCACCTGAGGTCGGGAGTTGGAGACCAGCCTTACCAACATGGAGAAACCCCGTCTCTACTAGAAATACAAAATTAGTCGGGCATGGTAGTGCATGCCTGTAATCCCAGCTACTAGGAAGGCTGAGGCAGGAGAATCGCTTGAACCCAGGAGGTGGATGGTGCAGTGAGCCGAGATTGCGCCATTGCACTCCAGCCTGGGCAACAAGAGCGAAACTCCATCTCAAAAAACAAAACAAAACAAAACATGTATTTGAGTTAAATTTCTTTAAAGTAGAAATCCAGGGACTAGAGCCACCTTGGTCTAGTTGCCTGCCACTTAATTATTTTCACAAGCCACAGGAGACTAATTTTCCGCTGATTTTTTTTTCTTTTTTTTTTTTTTTCTTTTTTTTTTTGAGAAGGAGTTTCACTCTGTTGCCCAGGCTGGAGTGCAGGCACGAGATTTCTGCTCATTGCAACCTCCTCCTCCCAGGTTCAAGCTATTCCCCTGTCTCATCCTGCGGAGTAGCTGGGATTACAGGAACCCGCCACCATGCCTGGCTAATTATTGTATTTTTAGTAGAGACGAGGTTTCATGTGGGCTAGGCTGCTCTTGAAGTCTAACCTCAGGTGATCCGCCTGCCTCAGCCTCTCAAAGTGCTGGGATTACAGGCGTGAGCCGCGCCCGGCCTTTTCTGCTGCATTTTTTACATGTATCCCAAGCAGACTCTCAAGTTTTACCGACCACCGCCCCGCCCCCCATCATTTCTTCAGCCTAACTGTGGCTTGCAAAAATAGTAAATAATAAAATACTAAATTTTCAGTTTCTTCTGACATTCCCGAATGCCAGTTTTCCCTCTCTAATTCACATTATCAATTATTCGTCCTTCAATTTACATTTTTTATACCATGTTTTAATTAATCATTTTTTGATAAAGCATTGGATTACACTTTAAAAATATTTGTTTTCTGTTTGTAAATACTTTCCATGAAAAGAAAGCAAAGTATAATTCCCTGACGCTGTAGGGTGAAAAAAAAAAATTGTTCCTCTTTGCTTTTATGTTGTATAGGCACAGAGATCTTAGAGTGTTTTTGGGTCAAAGTTTCCCCTTGGAAACTATGAAGTGAGACGTCTTCACCCATCCTGTAGTTTTGTTCTTGGTCCTGGGCTTCAGTATTTTCTGGGGATAAACCAAGATACGCACCATGGCTATATCTGCTAGAGTGTCTAGTGAATATCAGCTACTGGGTCTTTTTTTTTTTCCTTATATCACAGCCTGAGTTACGGAGTATAGCCTCTTAAGAGAGAAGGTGGCTGCCCCAGGGCTGAGAGGAGTCTCCTGTTGTACTTCTTTTTCGAAGACATTAAAATTGTCTTCACCCAACTCAGCTTCTTTTTCTTAGAGACACATTGCTGTTAAGCTAATCAGATGCTGGTTAAAAAAAAAACACAGAAATAATTTCTGCCTCCTGGATTCTCTAAGTGGGTAGAGAAATAGTGAAATAAAAAAACCAAGTGAGTAACTCTGTCATAGAAACTAAAACTTGAGCCCAGTGACTCTAAGCTAAGGCTAATATTGAGCCATAAAAAAAAGGTTATTAAAGGCCAAGTTAATTCTTTCTGGGGAGCCGCCCCTGCAGATGTCCCAGCCATGAAAGAAGCCTTTATCCTGAGAGAAGTTATGGAGCCCTGGAAAGCTGGGGATCTGCAGGCAGATTCAGTTAAGGTTAAAATAGAAGGGGTCTCAGACAGTCTTACTGAAGATGAAGTTGTTATTGTTATGAGATAGTTTCTAGACTTTGTGAAATATAAACAAAGTTAGATTTATGTTAAAAAAAAAAAAAAATTCCAAAGGAGTATTGCAACAGGAGGAAGTACTAACAATAATATCTTTAAGGATTGCAAAGGTTAGGCAGACAAGGACTTTCTTTCATAAGGAGGAGCAAACAGATTAAAAAGAAGGTGTGAGGGAAATGGCAAATTGAGGATGAAATAACTAGAGTTTAGATCTTTTGAGATGAAGTCTCGCTCTGTCGCCCAGGCTGGAGTGCAATGGCATGATCTCGGCTCACTGCAACCTCCGATTCCTGCGTTCAAGCAATTCTCCTGCCTCAGCCTCCTGAATAGCTGGGATTACAGGCACCAGCCATCATGTCTGGCTAAATTTTTTGCATTTTTATAGAGACGGGGTTTCACCATGTTGGCCAGGCTGGTCTTGAACTCCTGACCTTAGGTGATCTACCCACCTTGGCCTCCCAAGTGCTGGGATTACAGGCATAAGCCACCATGCCTGGGCAAATTTAACTGATTTTTATATGAGTAAAAGAAGAAAATATGCAGAGTCTGTGTCTGGCTGTGTGATCAGTAAAAGGCACCATCTAAGTTATAATGGAAAAGGTGTTTATTTCCATAAACTGTTCTTGGAGCACACAAAGGATGGAGAATTTTAGTAATCACAGCTATTTACCTGGATTACCTATGTGCCTCATCTTTCCCCACCCTTTTTTTTTTTTTTTTTTTGTTCTATACATTTATTCCATTTTGCTTTTTCTGAGTTGTATCTTTTATAATTAACTGGTCAACATAACTATGTTGTTTTGCTTGTTCTGTTAGTGGCTCTATCAAATCATTGAACTTGAGGGAGGTTGTGGGAGTCCCCGATTTTTAAACAGTAGCTCAGGAGCGTAGATGGGTTCATTGGGTTTGTTACTGACATCTGCAGTAAGAGAATACTGTGCAACTGAGTCCTGAAACAGGGTCTGTGCTGAATGGGTGGTTTCAGAATGCAAATCTTAGACAATGAGTTGATGTTGGAGAATCTTAGTGTTCAGCAGACTCTACAGATTTGGTGCCAGAAGAAAGATACCACAGAGGCCTGGCCTGACATGAAACTCTGGGAGGCTCTGCTTTTCTGTCACATTGTTTTGTGATTCTAAGTCTCCTCCCAGGGTGAGAGAGGACTGAAAACTTAAAGGAAAGAAGCTCTGATAGCAGATTCCCTTCTTCCACAGCTGTCAGCACAGGATTTCTACCCACTCACAAACACACCCACTAGACATTGAGGTGTCTACACCACTCCCAGGGCTAGACACCACCCTCAGGAATTTCACCACAGCATTTTTGATCCTAATTTTTTTTGCCAAAAACCCACAAATGTCTACAAGTCTCCTGGCATATCCTCACCCCCAGACACTGAATCTGCAGCAGCAACCTGTTTTCTCCGCCAACCTAGGGTTCTGGACCACCTGTCCATAATCTCATCTGCCTGCATGAATGCAGAAATAAATTAGAGTAGAGTCACACCTGGGCCGCGATCTGTAGTACAAACCAATCCTGTCTCCTACATTGCACTTTCCCAAACTCATGGATTTTTTTTCCTTTTAACTTTTATTTTTTGTTCCTGAGTACACATGCGGGTTTGTTATATAGGTAAAATTGTGTCATCGGGGTTTGGTGTGCAGATTGTATTGTCACTAAGATACTAAAAATTGCACCAAACAGGTATTTTTTCTGATCTTTTTTGTCCTCCCATCATCCACCATGAACTAGACCTCAGTATTTATTGTTCTCTTTGTGTCTATGCATTCTTATTATTTAGCTCTTACTTATAAATGGTAACATGAATTTATTTATTACAATTTTATTATTTTTGAGACAGAGTCTTGCTCTGTCTCCCAGGCTAGATTGTGCAGTGGCACAATCTCGGCTCACTGCAACCTCCACCTCCCTGCTTCAAGCGATTCTCCTGCCTCAGCCTCCCAAGTAGCTAGGATTACATGCGACTGCCACCACACCCAGCTAATTTTTGTATTTTTGTAGAGACGGGGTTTCACCATGTTGGCCAGGCTGGTCTCGAACTCCTGACCTGAGGTGATCCACCCACCTTGGCCTCCCAAAGTGCTGGGGTTACTGTCTTTACATTAGTTTTTTTTTTTTTTTTTTTTTTTGAGACGGAATCTGCCGGATCTCAGGTCACTGCAAGCTCCGCCTCCCGGGTCTACGCCATTCTCCTGCCTCAGCCTCCGGAGTAGCTGGGACTACAGGCGCCCGCCACCTCGCCTGGCTAGTTTTTTGTATTTTTAGTAGAGATGGGGTTTCACCGTGTTAGCCAGGATGGTCTCGATCTCCTGACCTCGCGATCCGCCCGTCTCGGCCTCCCAAAGTGCTGGGATTACAGGCTTGAGCCACCGTGCCCGGCCGTCTTTACATTAGTTTTCTAAGAATACTGGATCTCTAGCTCCATCCATGTTGCTACAAAGGACATGATTTTCTTTTCTTTCTTTCTTTCTTTCTTTCTTTCTTCTTTCTTCCTTTCTTCCTTTCTTCCTTTCTTCCTTTCTTCCTTCTTCCTTTCTTCTTTCTTCCTTTCTTCCTTTCTTCCTTTCTTCCTTTCCTTTCCTTTCCTTCTTTTCTTTTCTTTTCTTTCTTGCCACACAGTATTCCATGATGCTTGTGTACCATATTTTGTTTTTATTGAATCTTTCATTTTATTTATATTTGAAGAAAGGGTCTTATTCTTTCACCCAGGCTGAAGTGTAGTGGTGTGATCTAGGCTCAATGAAGCCTCAATCTCCTGAGCTCAAGCAATCCTCCTACCTCAGCCCCCTAGGTATCTGGGACTTCAGTCACATGCCACCACACCCACTAATTTTTTCTTTTTCTATTTTTTGTAGACATGAGGTTTTGCCATGTTGCTCAGGCTGCTCTCAAACTCCTGAGCTCTGGCAATCCGCCAGCTTTGACTTTCCGAAGTGCTGGATTAGAGGCATGAGCCACCATACCTGCCCATACCATATTTTCTTTATCCAGTCTACCATGGACAGGCATTTAGGTTGATTTCATGTCTTTGCTATTGTGAATAGTGCTGCAATGAACATGCATGTGCATGTGTTATGATGGAATAATTTTTATTTCTTTGTGTATATACCCAATTATGAGGTTGCTGGGTCAAATGGTAATTTGTTTTTACTTATATGAGACATCACTACATTGCTTTTCACAATGGTTGAACTAATTCTCACTCCCACTAGCAGTGTACAAACATTCCCTTTACAACCTTACCAGCATCTGTGATTTTTTTTGAGTTTTGGATAATAGCCATTCAGATTTGTGTGAGATGATGCCTCATTGTGGTTTTGATTTGCATTTCTCTAATGATTAGTGATGAGGACTTTTTTATGTGCTTGTTAACCACATGTATGTCTTTTTTTGAAAAGTATCTGTTGGTGTCTTTTGCTTATTTTTTCTTTTTGTTTTTTGCCGAGATGGAGTCTTGCTCTGTTGCCAGACTGGAGTGAGGTGGCACTATCTCAGCTCTCTGCAACCTCCACCTCCCTGCAACCTCCACCTCCCAGGTTCAAGCAATTCTCCTGCCTCAGCCTCCTGAGTAGCTGGGATTACAGGTGCCCACCACCACGCCCGGCTAATTTTTGTATTTTTAGTAGGGATGGAGTTTCACCATATTGGCCAGGCTGGTCTCGAACTCCTGACCTCAGCCGATCTGCCCGCCTTGGCTTCCCAAAGTGCTGGGATTATAGGCGTGAGCCACGGTGCCTGGCCTAATCAATCTCGAGTTGATTTTTATATATGGTGTAAGAGAGGGGTCTAGTTTCAATCTTCTATGTAGTGCTAGCTAGTTATTCCAGCAAAATTTATTAAATAAGGAATTTTTCTCAAATTCCTCTTGTCAGCTTTGTCAAAGATCAGATGGTTGTAGGTGTACAGAATAATTTTGGGACTCTTTAATCTGTTGTTTTGGTCTCTGAGCCTGTTTTTGTACCAGTACCATACTGCTTTTTTTACTGTAGCCCTGTGGTTTAACGTTTGGTAATGTAAGGCCTCCAGCTCTGTTCCTTTTGTGTAGGATTGCCTTGGCTATTTGGGCTCTTTTTTTTGTTCCATATAAATTTTAAAATAGATTATTTTGGTTCTGTTAAGAATATTTTTGGTAGTTTGATAGGAATAGTATTAGATCTGTATATTTCTTTGGGCAGTATGCCCATTTTGATGATATTGATCTTTTCTATCCGTGAGCATAAAATTATTTTCCATTTGTTTTTCTTTCTTTTTTTTCCTGAGACGGAGCCTCACTCTGTCTCCTGGGCTGGAGTGCAGTGGCCGGATCTCAGGTCACTGCAAGCTCCGCCTCCCGGGTTTAGGCCATTCTCCTGCCCCAGCCTCCCAAATAGCTGGGAATACAGGCGCCCGCCACCTCGCCCGGCTAGTTTTTTGTATTTTTTTTTTAGTAGAGACGGGGTTTCACCGGGTTAGCCAGGATGGTCTCGATCTCCTGACCTCGTGATCCGCCCGTCTCGGCCTCCCAAAGTGCTGGGACTACAGGCTTGAGCCACCGCGCCCGGCCTCTATTTGTTTTTCATCTCTGACTTATTTAAACAATTTGTTTTGTTTTGTTTTTTTATTTTTGTCATAGAGATCTTTCACCTCTCTGGTTAGCTGTATTTCTAGATAATTATTTTTCTGTGGCAGTTGTGAATGAGATTTTGTTTTTGATTTGGCTTTTAGCTCGGATATTGTTGATGTACATGGATGCTACTGATTTTTGTACATTTATTTTGTGTCCTGAAACTTTTCTGCAGTTGTCTGTCAGTTTAAAGAGCTTTTCTGTCACAACTATAGTCTTTTCTAGATACAGAATCATATTGTCTGCAAACAAAGATCGCTTGACAACCTCTCCTCCCATTTGGAGGCATTTTTTTTTTTCCTCACCTGATTGCTGTGGCCAGGACTTCCAATTCTATGCTGAATAGGAGTGGTGAGACAAGACATTCTTGTCTCGTGCCATTTTTAAAAGAGAAATGCTTTCAGCTTGTGTCCATTCAGTATGTTGGCTGTGGGTTTGTCATAGATAATTCATTATTTTGAAGTATGTACCTTCAATGCCTAATTGGTTGAGGTCTTTTAACATAAACAATGTTAAATTTTGTTGAAAGTTTTTTTTTTTTTGCATCTATTGAGATAATCTTGTGGTTTTTGTCTTTCATTATGTGTATGTAATAAATCACATTGATTTGTTTATGATGAACCAGTCTTACATCCCAGAGATAAAGCCTACTTGATCATAATGGATTAGCTCTTTGACATGCTGTTGGCTGTTGGATTTGATTACCCAATATTTTGCTGAGGATTTTTTTTTTGGAAACAGAGGGCTCTGCTGCTCAGGCAGAGTGCAGTGGTGCGGTCTTGGCTCACTGCAACCTCTGCCTCCTGGGGTCAAGTGATTCTCCTGTTCTCCTGACTCAGTCTCCCAAGTAGCTGAGATTGCAGGCAACCGCCACTGTGCCCGCCTAATTTTTTTTTTTTTAGACAGAGTCTCGCTCTGTCGCCCAGGCTGTAATGCAGTGGTGAATTTTTTTTTGTTTGTTTTTTTAGTAGAGACAGGGCTTCACCAAGTTGGCCAGGCTGGTCTTGAACTCCTGACCTTGTGATCTACCTGCCTCGACCTCCCAAAGTTCTGGGATTACAGGTATGAGCCACTGCGCCCAACCTTGCTAAGAATTTTTACATCAATGTTTATGAAGGATATTGGCCTGAAGTTTTCTTTCTTTTTTTTTAAACACAGTTTCATTCTTGTTGCCCAGGCTGGAGTGCAGTGGTGCAATCTTGGCTCACCACAACCTCCTCCTGGGTTCAAGCAATTCTCCTGCCTTAGCCTTTCAAGTAGCTGGGATTATAGGCATGCGCCACCACACCCAGATAATTTTTTTTTTTTTAGATAATTTGTATTTTTAGTAGAGATGGGGTTTCTCCATGTTGGTCAGGCTGGTCTTGAACTCCCGACCTCAGGTGATCTGCCCGCCTTGGCCTCCAAAGAGCTGAGATTACAGGTGTGAGCCACCACTCCTGGCTAGCCACTGTGCCCGGCTTACCTGAAGTTTTCTTTTTCCATTTTATCTTGCCAGGTTTTAGTATCAGAATGATTCTGTTCTAATATAATGAGTTGGAAAGATTTCCTTCTCATTTTTTTTTGGAATACTTTTAGCAGAAATGGTACCAGCTCCTCTTTGTTCATCTTACAGATTTCAGCTGCAAATTTCTCTGGTGCTCAGCATTTTTTGGATGGTAGGCTATATATTACTAATCCAATTTTGGAGCTTGTTATTGGCCTATTCAGGGCTTCATTTTCTTTTGTGTTGAGTCTTGGCAGGATATATTTGTCCAGGAATTTACTTATTACATTAGATTTTCTTGTTTGTGTGCATAGAGATGTTCATAGTAGACTTCAGTAGTTATTTGTATTTTTGTGGAGTCAGTAGTAATGTCCCTTTGTCATTTCTAATTGTGTTTATTTGGTTCTTCTTTCTTCATTAATCTAGCCAGTAGTTTATCTTATCAATTTTTTTTTCAAAGATTTAATTCCTGGATTTCTTGATCTTTTGTATAGTTTTACATGTCTAAGTCTCCTTCAGTTCAGAGCCACTTTTGGTTATTTTTTGCATTCTGCTAGCTTAGAGTTGGTTTGCTCTTGCTTCTCATACTTTATTTTGTGATATTAGGTCAGTAAATTCAGATCTTTCTAACATTTTGATGTGAGCATTTAGTGTTATAAATTTCCTTCTTAACTGCCTTAGCTGTGTTGCAGTGATTCTGGTATGTTGTATCTTTATTCTTAGTTGTTTCAAACAACAATTTGATTTCTGCCTTAATTTCATTATTTGCCCAAAAGTCATTTAAATGCAGGTTGTTTAATTTTCATATAATTGTATGTTTTCAAGTGGCTTTCTTTGTGTTGAATTATGTTTTCAACAATCTGTTGTCTCAGTGTGTGGTTGGTATAATGTAGGGATTTTTGTATTTGCTGAGTATTGTTTTATTACTAATTGTGTGGTAAATGTTAGAGTTTGTTTCACATGGCGATTAGAATAATGTATATTATGTTGTTTTTACTTAGAGTTCTGTAGATATCTATTAGGACTATTTGGTCAAGTGTCAAGTTTAGGTCCTGTTATACTTTGTTTATTTTCTGTCTCAAGGATCTAATAGTTTCTGTGGGGTTTTGTAGTCTCCTACTGTTGTGTCAGAATTATAATCTCGGGCCGGGCGCGGTGGCTCAAGCCTGTAATCCCAGCACTTTGGGAGGCCGAGACGGGCGGATCACAAAGTCAGGAGATCGAGACCATCCTGGCTAACCCGGTGAAACCCCATCTCTACTAAAAAATACAAAAAAAAACTAGCCGGGCGAGGTGGTGGGCGCCTGTAGTCCCAGCTACTCCGGAGGCTGAGGCAGGAGAATAGCGTGAACCCGGGAGGCGGAGCTTGCAGTGAGCTGAGATCCGGCCACTGCACTCCAGCCTGGGCGACAGAGCGAGACTCCGTCTCAAAAAAAAAAAAAAAAAAAATTATAGTCTCTTCATAGGTCTCTAAGAACTTGCTTTATTCATGTGTACCCATGGAATTTTAATAACACATTTCTCTCTTCTTTTTTTCCCCATAAGAATTCTTTTAAGTGCACAAAGTGTGCCCAAGGCTACTCCTTAGATGCCTGAATCCAATGTCTACTGAGATTCAGATGTCCAAGAATTCAAGAACACATCCAGAAAACCTGGCTGTTGTAGAAAAAAATATAAATTAGAAATGAAAAGCTTTATTCTTCTACCTTGAAATAAGCATGTAGCATCTTAAAGCATTTAGATGATGTGTACATTTATCTTTGTTATTTTGAAATACACATACATTATATTAACAGCTTAGTAAACCTTTTGTCATTATTATTATTATTATTATTTTTTTTTTTTGAGACGAAGTCTCGCTCTGTGTGGCCCACGCTGGAGTGCAGTGGCCACATCTCAGCTCACTGCAAGCTCCGCAGCTCCGCCTGCCCGGTTTACGCCATTCTCCTGCCTCAGCCTCCCGAGTAGCTGGGACTACAGGCGCCCGCCACCTCTCCCGGCTAGTTTTTTGTATTTTTAGTAGAGACGGGGTTTCACCGTGTTAGCCAGGATGGTCTCGATCTCCTGACCTCGTGATCCGCCCGTCTTGGCCTCCCAAAGTGCTGGGATTACAGGCTTGAGCCACCGCGCCCAGCCTTGTCATTATTTTTTTACTCAGGGTTGTCATTACCTAGGACTTCAGATCCATTGCTTTGTTTTTGCTTTTGCAAAGTTTTTTTTCGTTTATTTTTAGTCTTTTAAAGTCGACACAGATTTGTTTAGCTCAAAGCTCATTTTAAAAACACACAAAAGTGGAGGACAAAAATAGGATTAAAGTTAGCAATACAGAATGATAAAGACTAAAAGATAGAGTAGTTTTTTTTTTTTTTTTTTTTACCAGAAAACTGATTGTCCAAGGTAATTATCTAATATTTTCAGGCTGAAGTACTCACACTGCCAAAAGAAAGCAGTTTAGTATATAAATTGAAGTTCAGTATATAAACAGTGAAGTTTTTAGTTGTACTTTGGTTTCTGTTTATTACTTCAGAACAATTAGCATAGTTATGTGTAGTGTTTGTAGACAACCTGTGTTTATATACATTAAAAAGTATTTTCAGCGAGGCATGGTGGCTCACACCTGTAATTCCAGCACTTTGGGAGGCTGAGGTCGGCAGATCACGAGGTCAGGAGCTGGAGACCAGCCTGGCCAACATGGCGAAACCCCATTTCTACTAAAAATACAAAAATTAGCCAGGTGTGGTGGCATGTGCCTGTAGTCCCAGCTACTTGGGAGACTGAGGTAGGAGAATCGCTTGAACCCGGGAAGCGGGGGTTGTGGTGAGCCAAGAACATGCCATTGTACTCCAGCCTGGGTGAAAGAGTGAGACTCCACCTCAAAAAAAAAAAAAGTATTTTCTACAATAGTATGAATATAAGGCCACAAAATTTACTTTCAATGAATCAAATAGGCATTTTAATATTGTTATTTATACTTTTGAAATATAAAGTGTTTTAACTGAATTATGATAACAGACTTTTTTTGTTTTGTTTTGTTTTTTCAACGGAGTTTCACTCTTGTTGCCCAGACTGGAGTGCAATGGCACGATCTCAGCTCACCACAACCTCTGCCTCCGAGGTTCAAGCAATTCTCCTGCCTCTGCCTTTCAAGTAGCTGCCTTTCAAGGGATTACAGGCACCAGTCACCATGTCTGGTGAATTTTTGTATTTTTAGTAGAGATGGGATTCCACCATGTTGGTCAGTCTGATCTTGAACTCCCGATCTCAGATGATCCGCCTGCCTCGGCCTTCCAAAGTGCTCGGACTACAAGCATGAGCCACAGCCCCCAGTGGTTACAGACATTTAAAAAATGTTTTACATTAATCATGACTAGTACATTAAAATTATGTATACTTAGATATTTATATCTAATGTTCAAGAAATTTACTACAAAATTGTTACAGTAGATATTAGTCTGAAATGTTTGTTTATCTAATAGGGATAACTCTAGGTAAGCATAATTGTAGTGTCTTGTATTTCACTAACATGGAATGCTGCTATTACAGGACAAACACAGGTGACATGGCCATCCAAAAACCATAATAGCTCTTTAGTTAACTATGTTGCAAGCTCAAATACGTTCTACTATATGAACAGAGAGGGATGGGCGCGGTGGCTCAAGCCTGTAATCCCAGCACTTTGGGAGGCCGAGACGGGCGGATCGCGAGGTCAGGAGATCGAGACCATCCTGGCTAACACTGTGAAACCCCGTCTCTACTAAAAATACAAAAAACTAGCCGGGCGAGGTGGCGGGCGCCTATAGTCCCAGCTACTCGGGAGGCTGAGGCAGGAGAATGTCGTGAACCCGGAAGGCGGAGCTTGCAGTGAGCTGAGATCCGGCCACTGCACTCCAGCCTGGGCAACAGAGCAAGACTCCGTCTCAAAAAAAATAAATAAATAAAAGTGCTGGTGGAAGTTGTCAGATATATTTCAACATAGATCCCCCATTCAATGTCTAGGAGATGAGAAAGCAGCAGAGATGAAAGAGAAACCTTATGAAATTCTGCTGAAAATATGCCCACTTTCTTTCTAATGCTTGTGTTTCTCATGCTGAGAGTAGCTGTGCACTCTGGATGCTTAGAGAGAAGTTCTTTTTAAGGGAATATTTTCTGGCTATTTTGATAAATCTTGTGTCTAATTTGAGTTTTTCTTAAGATGCTTTTAACTTCTTTATTTCTCTCAATATAATCTTGCTCATTTGAGAGCTGATGTTCTCTCAAATGCTTTGGGTATCTGTTTTAGAAGCCTTATGAGTATCCCATGGTATCTTTGAATGAGGTGCGCTGTCACAGGGATGAGTCTTGGAGTGATCTCTACCCAGACTCATACTGGAGATCCAGCAGTATTTTTTCATGTCACCATTATAAATTGACACTGAGGCTGAAACACTTCTTCCATTCCCTTTATTGTGAAGGTGCAATTCTACCCAGGAGGCTTGCAGGCTCTCCTGCAGCTCAGGCTTCCCTCTCTGATGTGGCACTGGAGTGCTGCTGTGGCAATTGGGGTTCGCATAAGATGTGAGCTGCCAGCTGTGAGCCCTGTGCTGTGGGCTGTGCCTCAGTGGCAGATGGTAGGAGTCAAGAGAGGACACTGGTGACCAGGGGAAGGCAAGCAGGAGTGCTCTAGCCCAGCCTCAGGGAGTAGAGAGCCATTGTTTTAAAATGTAAATAGCCAAAATGATAGCATCCTAATCAACCATTTTTGCAGAAGAGTGAAAGCCTACCTTCAGCAGGCATCAGGCTTCAAGTGGCAAAACTGCCTCTTGTCATTAAGATGTGATAAGTTTATTTTGGCATTGCATATAACCGTGTAGCATACATGGAAGGCCTTTTCAATTACCAGGTGAATTTAGAATGAATTATGTATGGCATGGTGTAAATTTTTCTACTTATGGACTAATTATGATGAACATCTTTCTGTCTTTGCAGTCTCTTAAGCAGATTGACCATGCTGCACTTCACATTCTAGTTTAATTGTGTAATAAAACCATTTTCTTTCTCTTCTATCATTGTGTTTCTCTGGGGCTATAGAAAGTTTTTCTTCTCATTATATATTCCAAACACTGTCTAGAATTGCCAGACATGATATAAACACATAAGGTGCCAGCCAAGCTTTACTCTAGAGGGGACTTTCCCTCTCAGGCTTTCAGTCACCTCACAATTATGCTACACAGTATGTGCTGTCTCCTAAATATGCAAGCAGAATTATGTATCTGCCTACTTGGTATCTATAGGCCACTACAGTCACTTCTAGAGAAGCTAGGCCAGATTTCTACAAACTTCACAGGGCAGCAATCAACCATTTTACCTCTTTCAATGACTCTTGTATCTTCAGACCTGAAACTGATTCACAGAACATGGAGCTCAGAAACCCAATCAGAGTAATATGTGTGCACTGAGTAGACATGTAGACATGAGAATCTCCACTTTCTACTATCTCCTCTTGCTAAAATGTCTACAAATATGCAGGTAACACCTACTGCTACTCCACCCATCCAGAGCCTAAATCTGCAGCTCCAAATTCTGAATCTAGGTCTTAAGATTTGGAAAATACAAAGACTTTTATCTGAGGAATACAAGTCATTTTAGTTGTCAAAGTCAGAGAGACATTAAAATGAGACCCCAGGCTGGGTGTAGTGGCTCACACCTGTAATCCCAGCACTTTGGGAGGCTGAGGCAGGTGGATCACGAGGTCAGGAGTTCAAGACCAGCCTGGCCAACATGGTGAAACCCCGTCTCTGCTAAAAATACAAAAATTAGCCGGGTGTGGTGGTGGGTGCCTGTAATCCCAGCTACTTGGGAGTCTGAGGCAGAGAATTGCTTGGACCTGGGAGGCGAAGTTTGCAGTGACCTGACATCCTGCCACTGCACTCCAGCCTGGGCGACAGAGTGCACTCTATCTCAAACAAACAAACAAAAGAAACAAAACAAAACACAGTTATGTCTCTTTCCCCACTTCAAGCTATGTAATCATCTCTTGAAGCCATTTACAATTGCCACAAGTAGCTATCAATTTAACTAATAATGCGACACCGAACACTGTAACTTAAGCTGTAAACCTTAATGATGTATATCCAATCCATAGTCAATGTTATTTCTGTAAATAAATAAGAAAGGTAGGTATAGTTGTGGTTATGACTCTAGATACTTTGTTGCCTTGATCTCTCACTCCCAAAATCATTTGTTACTAACAAATATTTTTGTACCATCCCACTCTCTGTCCCTCTTTTTTTTTTTTTTTTTTTTTTTTTGCCTTTACAAATCCACTTGTAACTGCTGCTAATCAAAGTACAGATTCCAGGCAACTTGAATCTTTGCTCCCAGGTTACAGTCCTCAAGGGTGGAACAAATAAACTGTCTACTTATATCTGTGTTGCCTCGGGTTTTTCTTTTTAGGCAGACATATTACTTAGGATGTGCTAGAACAGCCTCTAGGAGAACATCTCTCTTTGATTGTACTCCGCTTGCTGTAACACCCAAGAATGTAGAGCCAGTTTGATCTGACCAAGAATCTGCACATAAGAGCTGAACCCTGCCTGAGATTCACAAGACAGGTCCAGGTTTTAGATTAAGAAGGTAATGAAAACCAACAGGAGGAATTTTCTGCATTGTAAGATGTCAACATAGACATCTTAAAGTCCCCCTTTGATAGTGTGGCTCTTTGAGCTTTTCAGGTCTTGTCCAGTGACCTGCTACAGTTACATGAGAGGATCCCAGTGTACATAGAATCTGATAGCAGAATCTGTAAGTAAAGATTAAGCATCTTAGGAGTGAGAGATCAAGGCTACAAAGTATCCACAGCCATGATCACAACTATTCCTACTCGTAAAATGTGATACTGGAGTAGAACATTTTTATCCTTCCTCTTACCCAAAAGTTAGCAAATCAGTACAGGTGATCCAGGTTCTGGAGCTTTACCAGGGCAGTTCCATTTCCTATTTAGAATCAGCCTAAATCTCTTCTGTCTGGCTTACAATTGGGCCATCAGTGCACGGTCACTGGGAATCCTCTCGGAATCACCTAGGCTTTGAGACATTTGTCTTTGAGACATTTGAGGATTTCCAGAGCAGAATTGTGTCAGGCTGACAAGAGTGGTTAACTCTGCTTCTGTCTCAGTGTAAGAGAAATGGGTCATCCTTCCCTCGTTCAAGAGATGTCTTTGGTTGGTACCCAGATGACAGTTTCTTCAGATTCCTGGTACTTGGGAGGAAAAGAAGTTCTGAAGATTCGAACAGATAAACTAAATGCTCCCATCTCATATGGCCATTAGAGTAATAGATGTAGCAATCATGGTCCCTACCATCCATGAACTTTTAGTCCAGACTAGCAACTGGATAAACAATGAATTAAGCATCATATGGTTGATATAAGAAATAGATTTGTGCAAAGAAACTTGGGGTTTATTTGGGCCGTAAGTAACACAAATAAAAAATAAATGATATTGCTGTGACTTCTGATGTCATCACCTGAAGGGATGTTTATGGACAGAAGAATTGTTATTATTTTTATTTCTTTTATTTTGCTAAGAATACATATTTATCTTCTAGTAAAATTATTCTAGATAAACTTAAGATATTTGATTAAATGGATTATTAGTATATATTATGAAATTGACAGGGCAGTAGCTAAAAAAGATTAAAGTTACATGAACTGTGGGATTTAAGTTTTTCTTAGGTAAGCTTAGGAAACAGAACTGGAAGTACCCCAGTGGCATAGAGAACAAGTTCTACGTAGGCTCCACTCCCTGCTTCAGTTCTGTTCAGTTCCTACTTGGAGACTTGACTTAGTCCTGTCCCCACCCTGGAGTCTTGCCTCAGAGAACTGATTTAATAAGATCAGAATTTTGGTTGGTGAATCCTGCTATCTTTCTAGAAGTGGTGCTCATAATTTTCTGAAATCCAAAGGCAGGTAAATGGGAATAATAAAGTATGTATTTTAGGGTCTTAATTTTTAAATTTTTTATTAAAACCAGTGCTTGTGGAGACATTCCATTTAGCAACTTGTTTTCTATTCTTAGAAATCAGTAGTTGCTCCACAAGTCACAAAAAATTAAATATAAACACAATAAAAATTCCTCTAAACTACATTAAATTTTTCCTTTATCCCTCTCATCTATCTATATAGCTTTTATTCTATACATTTTATAAAAAGTTAATGACAGAGAAACTAAAAAAATTAAAATGCTGTGCCCTTTACCTAAATCCTGGGAATTATTAAACACTTAGTACCAACTCCAAAGGTGTTATGACGATTAAGTCACATAATGTGTTATTCCCAGCACAGTGCTCTGTAACATCCTCTTGAGCACATAGAGCACAATGTTTAATAAACATTCCATCAGTACACTTGTACATGTTGTTATTTAAACACAGACTTATTCAGACAGGACTGCTTTCTATTTTCTCTGTATACTCTACAGAGCCAGTAAAGAATATGATACTTTAGGATGGAGAGTGGTTGTCTTTATTTGCCCTAGAAGTATTTGTGTTATGACAAGAGTACTGAGTGTAAGGGACTCTGTGCTATGCCTGCTTTCTCTAATGCTAATCATGAGTCCAGGGGGAGTAACATCAACATTGACAGGGGACTTGTTTAAAACATTCATTTTGGACCCTTTTCAGACCTGCAGAATCACATTACATAGAGTGGGGCCAAAATTACTAAGTGATTTGTAAGCTCATAAAAGCTTGAGATTAAATGCTTAGCTAAGTGGTTATAAGCCCAGACCTCTAATTAGGATTACGTGGGCAATTTGCAGAAAAATCCTTACTTGAGCTTTTCCCACAGGTTTTGTTTATTGTTTTAGGTGGAAACATATATGTTGTTTTAATTAAGTGTCTAATATAATTCCAAGGTGAGGTCAGAATCAACAATGAAGGGTTCAAGGCATTCATGAGAGTTAAGGTAGAAACCTTTTCACTAAAGGATGGTCACAGGGCCTGTTCTGTTTGGGTTTGGGAGAGACAAGTCAGTGTGGCCCATATTACCATTACTGTAGCAGAAATTGTTGGTGTCTGTGGCAGAGGAGGGCATCTGAAGACAGAAAAGAAAAAACTTGTATTTTTATCTTCATAAAGAAGCTCATTGTTCCTGAATCTCTACTAGTATAAAGGACAGAAATGGATGGAATGTTTCTGCAGTTCTTGGTCCTTCAGCCTGTGGGTGTGGTGGTAGCAGGTAAATGGGTGGTGCTGACACCTTTAAAGGCATATTCTCAAGATGCCGGTGTAATTGGTGCAGAAAATTTCATCTAAGCAGGAATTCCAGAGGGGAAGGAGGAAAAAAAATGCCTTTTTTTTTTTTTCCGCTAAACATGTCTCATATTAAGAGCTGTGTCCACTCTGCCTTCTGAAATGCCATGCGTTTTTACATGCAAACTTTACTTCTCTGCTTGTGTTTTTCCTCCCTAATGAGTTTGTTTTAACTATTTGTTTTAACTACTTTAAAACATTCTTATAATAGTCAAGGGTCTCTGAAAAATATGTTTTTTCCCATATACTGGAGCCTTCCACATCATGGCTCCTTCTATGCCGTGCGGAATTCTCTTCATGAATTTATAATCTACTGTATTAAAAATGTTCCCTTTGTGGCTGGGAAGGTGTGAATACTCAAGATTCCTATTGGAAGAATAAAGGGGTTCTTAAGAAAGACGGAAAACTTGTAATATTGAGGTTCCATCTGTGTTATTCATTAACTCTATACAGAACAGGATTAAGAAAGTGTTTATTTAAAGAGGATGGCATTTATTACCCAGAAAATCCTGAAAAAATATGAGAAAATGCCTGCTCTCTAGGGTGCTAAAGAAAGAATACTAAAAATCACTATTAAAATTACACAACATGGGAGATACCTGTATCTCGAACTTGGTATAAACTGATGGTTCTTTATGGTTAAATTCGGACTACAATTTACTTCTGGAGAAAATGTCACAGTGGTGATGCTGTGTCCTTCTTTTGTGCATCAGCACATCATAAAATTTGTCCTAGTGCAAGTAATAATGATTCACTCGGTTAAGGAGCTCTGCGACGGATTTTTTTTAACTAGAAAGCTAATTATTTTTCTTTTCATTATAAATTATTTTTATAAAAGCCGGGCACGGTGGCTCACGCCTGTAATCCCAGCACTTTGGGAGGCCGAGGCGGGCGGATCACAAGGTCAGGAGATCGAGACCACGGTGAAACACCGTCTCTACTAAAAATACAAAAAAAAAAAAATTAGCCGAGCGCGGTGGCAGGCGCCTGTAGTCCCAGCTACTCAGGAGGCTGAGGCAGGAGAATGGCGTGAACCCGGGAGGCGGAGCTTGCAGTGAGCCGAGATCGCGCCACTGCACTCCAGCCTGGGCGACAGAGCGAGACTCTGTCTCAAAAAACAACAACAACAACAATAAATTATTTTTATGCAGCTGATGTACATAAACCATCACATTTTATCTACCCCTCTTTCTTAAGTTTTCTTTGCATATATCTGTCTTTGGCAAGTGAAAACTCTCATCTTTTTTTTTACAGTCCAACAATACTAGGAAAAACGCAGGCTCTTTTACTTAGTGGATGTTTGACAAAATATTCTTCTTGGGCCAAAAACATTGGCATTACTGGCGAACTTGTTAGAAATCCAGAAACTTTAAAAAAAAAAAAAAAAAAAAAGCAGAAACTCAGACTTTCTGTAAGTCAGAATCCGTTCTCTACTCTCTCATTTGACCTTGAGACACATTAAAAATTCTGCCCATGGCCACTTGGTAAATGTGTATGGGGGTGTGTTTTTTAGAGTCAGAGAATACATTAGAGAATATTTCTGGGTTAAAAAAATATTTTCTTGGATAATTTTGGTCACTTCTATAAGGCAGAACCTGTACTCTCTACTCTCTAATTACACCTGAGTGACATTAAAAATTCTGTCCATGACCACTTGGTAATATGTGTGTGTCTGTGTTTGTGTGTTTTTCAGGGACCACTGACATTTAGGGATGTGACTGTAGAATTCTCTCTGGAGGAGTGGCAATGCCTGGACACTGTTCAGCAGAATTTATATAGGAATGTGATGTTAGAGAACTACAGAAACCTGGTCTTCCTGGGTGAGAATAACTTCAATACTCAATTCCTAATATACTCTAAAGGCTTTATTTTTGTTTTCTGTTTGCTTTTTGTTTTTTTGTAGAATGTTTTTTGGTAATTTGGTAATTTTTGATAATTATGCTTTGCATAAATGAGTTTCAAATCCCTGTTTTCAAGAAAATCATAAGGATTTGTCAGTGTAGAAAAAAATTTCTTCAAGATGTTTCATCTTGAGCTGAACTTTCCACATTGCTGAGCTGATCTGTATTCCTCACTCTAGATTAGTGATAATTTCAGAAATTTACTGGTATAAAATATTATTGCCCACACCTTAAAATCTAATTGCTGGCCAGGCGCGGTGGCTCAAGCCTGTAATCCCAGCACTTTGGGAGGCCGAGATGGGCGGATCATGAGGTCAGGAGTTCGAGACCATCCTGGCTAATACGGTGAAACCCCGTCTCTACTAAAAAATACAAAAAAAAAAAAAAAAAAAACTAGCCGGGCGACGAGGCAGGCGCCTGTAGTCCCAGCTACTCGGGAGGCTGAGACAGGAGAATGGCGTGAACCGGGAGGCGGAGCTTGCAGTGAGCTGAGATCCGGCCACTGCACTCCAGCCTGGGCGGCAGAGCAAGACTCCGTCTCAAAAAAAAAAAAAAATCTAATTGCTACCACCAATTTTTTTATTCAGTAGTTCTGAGTAGTGAATTAAGAACCTACAAATATGTAGTATTTTCTAAATATTTAGAAATAACTGTTATAAATTAGTATTTTGGAATAAATGTATTAGAATATTGTATTAACATTCTCTTTATTGAGCACATTACTAAGTTGGTAATTGCAGAATATGAACAAGATGCATATTACTTATTTTTAATAAAACAGGTATTGCGATCTCTAAGCCAGACCTAATCACCTGTCTGGAGCAAGGAAAAGAGCCCTGGAATATGAACAGACATGAGATGGTAGCCAAACCCCCAGGTAGGTGAGAGTGAAAGCCAATACAACAGATGACCCAGATGAGAGATCCAAAGGTCAAGGAGAAAGCAAGTCCTTAACATGTCATTTGGGAAGCTGTGTTCCAAAGGATATAGTTTCTGGAAGCCTGAGTTTGTATTTTTTTTTTTTCTTTGCTCTCACATAGAAAGCTTTTAAATTTTCTGTCTTATGCTTTTAAATTCTCTAAAGATTCTACTTTCCTTTCAGTAATTTTCCTTCAAGTTTACAGTGAGAGCCAAAGTCCTCACGGCATATAAGAGACTGTACAGTCTGACTGCTTTTTCATTGTTTTTAGGGACACACAAATATCTGCATAATTTAAAAAAATTCTACGTTAAGCTTTTTCTTAAGTTCTCTTTTTGCATCATGTCTGAAATAGTGGTTTCTGTTCCATTGAATTTTTTAATGTTTCTGCACATTTCATCTTTTAGTATATTATTGAAAGATAATTTGTAATTATAAAATATGATGTCGTTCTGCTTTGTTTTTTTTTCCTCCAGATCGCTTTGGCTATTCAAAGTTTATTGTAGTTTCATGTAGTCTTTAGTCTTGTATTTTCCATTACTGTGAAAAAAACTTACCACTGGAATTTTTGTAGGGAGCTTATTGAACCTATATTTATTGAATCTTATTCTTTCAACTCATAGACATAAAACATTTTTAAATTTATTTGTGTCTTCTCTATTTCTTTTCCTAGCTATCTTATATCTTTCAGTGTAAAGATTTTTTATTTCCTTGGTCAAATTTGTTCTCTGAAATTTATTTATTTTTGAGACAGAGTTTCACTCTTGCCCAGGCTGAAGTGCAATGGCATGGTCGCAGCTCACTGCAAACTCCACCTCCTGGGTTCTAGCAATTCTCCTGCCTCAGCCTTTCAAGCAGCTGGGATTACAGGCACTTGCCACCATGCCCAGCTGATTTTTGTATTTTTAGTAGAGATGAGGTTTCACCATGTTAGTCAGGCTAGTCTTGAACTCCTGACCTCAGATGATCCACCCTCCTTGGCCTCCCAAAGAGCTGGCATTACAGTTGTGAGCCACTGCGCCCAGCCAGAAATTTATTATTTTAATGCTATTGTAAATAAGGTTTTTTTCATCTGTTTTATCAGATAGTTTGTCTTAAGTGTATGGCACCATAACTTGTATGTTAATTTTATATTTTGTGAATTTACTGAGTTTATTAACTTAGACAGGTTTTAATGCACTGCTTATGGTTTTCTATATATAAGATCATGTAATCTACAAACAGCAAATTTTTACTTATTTGTCTTCAGTTTCAATGGCTTTTTGAAAATTGTTTTGACTAATTATTCTGCCACATAATTCTGCTTCAGTGCTATGTTAAAATGGAAGCATTGACAAGGTGCACAATATAATTTTGCATTTGGTGTCTGTGAATTTGAAGGAGCAAACACCTCTTCAAGTTGCTTAAACTGGTTTCAGTAGGTAAAGGTCTTCTTCCGTTGGGCCCCCAGGGTGATGGGATTCCCTCTGGGTTTGTGATGGAGAGGGGTTGTAGCTTGGTCACAAGATTGCTGGGTCTGCACTAGGGTCCACCTTTAGTTGGCTTGTTACAAGGGGCTTGGATAGTTGTAATCCTCATATTATTTTTGGACAGATTGGATATCCTTCAAGACTTTGCTCTGTAGGGCAGACACTAGGGCAGGTTTTTGTAGTAGGGTCTGTATATAATGTACCTTAAATCGGGAGTAAAGGCTGTAAATGAGTACAGCCTTCGCTGAGTACCACAGAGGATTTTCTCAGGTCACTGTGTTGGTTTCTAGGTAAAGAGAACTGGCCATAAACTGTGGCCCAGGAAGCTGGAACTGAGACTTTGAACTGCTTCAGGCACCACATTAAAAGCCAGGGTCTGCAGGCCTGCCTGCATGGCTATAAACGCGTGTCTTCCTCCAGGCCTATGAAAGGACAGAACCTCTCCCAGGCTGTGGCTGAAAGGATTTTGAAATAATTACAGAGTAAATCCAGAATTCTCAGTAGGACCAAGTTGGGTTGGCCATTTCCTGTCCTGTAGCCAAGAGCAGGGTTCCCATAGTTTGCCACCAGAATGACAGCCTGCCTTCTGAAGAGAACACGCCTCAATATTTGGCTTTAGCAGAATTTCACAACTTCATCCCTGGACCTTAAGGATCTCTTAAAGGCACTTACGTTGGAGATGGGGCCTTGCTACATAACCCAGGCTGGTCTTGAAATCCTGGCCTGAAGCAATTCTCCAACATTAATGTACTTGTAGCTGTCATTACAGGTTCAAGCCATGAGGCCTGGTTCTCTCATAAAGGTATTTTTGTCAGAGGCTTCACAATCATGGCACAATGCAAAGGAGGAGCAAGTCATGTCTTACATGGTGAAAGGCAAGAGGGCGTTAGCAGAGGAACTCCCCTCTATAAACCCATCAGATCTCCTGGAACTTATTCACTATCACAAGAACAGCACAGGAAAGAACCACTTTCATGATTTAATTACCTCTCCCTGTCTCTCTCCTGACACATGGGAATTATGGGAGCTACAGTTCAAGATGAGATTTGGGTGGGGATGCAGCCAAATCATATGATTTCTGTTAAAAACTGTGCTGTTGAGATTGTTATAACGATTATATTAAATTTGTTCACCACTGTAGGTTGTATTGACACCTTTGAAAAATTAAATTTTTGGCCCATGAGCAAGAATATGTTGAAGAGTTTTGTAGTTAGTTTTATATACATTTGGATTTGCCAGTTTTACTTTTGCTCTTAATTCCTAGTTTTATTCAGTTGTAGTCAGAAAACACGGTGTATAATTTTGGTATACTTAAAATGTATTTATTGTTGTTTTTAGACAGGATCTTACTCTATCACCCAGGCTGGAGTGCAGTGGCATGATTTTGGCTCACTGTCACCTCAACCTCCTGGGCTCAAGTGATCCTTTCACCTCAGCATCCCTAGTAGCTGGGACTACAGACATGTACTACCATGTCTGGCTAATTTTTATTATTTGTAGGAACAGGGTCTTACTATATTGCCCAGCTTGGTCTCAAACTTCTGGCCCCAAGAGACCCTCTCACTTTGGTCCTCCAAAGTGTTGGGGTTATAGGCATGAGGACTTCATGCTGCCATGTAATTCTCAATGTTGGATATAAGACCAGTGGGAGGTGTTTGGTTTGTGGGGAAAAATTCCTTGTGCATGGGTTGGCACCATCCTCTTTGTAATCAAAATTTTACACTCCATTAATTCAAAAGAGAGCTGGCTCATTAAAAGAACCTGGCTTCTTCACCTCACACTTGCTGTCTCTTACCATGTGGTATGTCCAGTTACTCTTGGCCTTCTACCATGATTGTAAGCTTTTTGAGACCCTCACCAGAAGCAGATGTTGGTACACACTTCTTGTACAGCCTGCCAAACTGTGAGCCAAATCTTTTTTTTTTTTAATAAATTATCTACTCTTGAGCTTCGTGTGTATTCAAAATAATTAATACAGTCTATAATGTTTTCTAAGTTCTGTTTTATTATTGCTATTTTATCTGAATTTTCTATTTATTATTGAAAATGGGATCTTGATGTTACAATTATGTTGCTATGTATTTCCTGCTTCAATTTGTTGATATTTGCTTTATATATTTTGGAGCCCTGATGTTATATATACATATAGCTGGATAAGTATTTTATTAAATACTATATTAATTATATATAGAGATAGATTTTTTTTTTTTTTGAGATGGAGTCTTACTTTGTTGCCCAGGTTGGAGTACAGTGGCACGATCTCAGCTCACTGCATCCTCCGTCTTCCAGGTTCAAACGATTCTTCCACCTCAGCCTCCTGAGTTGCTTGGATTGCAAGGCGCACGTGCCACCATGCCCGGCTAATTTTTGTATTTTTAGTAGAGTCGGGGTTTCACCATGTTAGCCAGGATGGTCTTGAACTCCTGACCTCGTCATCCACCTGCCTAGGCCTTCCAGAGTTCTGGGATTAAAGGCATGAGCCACCATGCCCAGCCCTATATAGATATATATGTATGCATATATATGTTATATATACACATATCTGTATGTATACATATATATACACACATACACATATGGATAGATACCAGTTAAATTGACCCATTTTACCATTATATAATATTAGTCTTTGTCTCATGCTAGTACTTAGGACATATTATGTCTACTGTAATTATGACGACCTCACCCAATTGTTACTGTTTGCGTGGAATATGGAATTTTTTCATTGTTACTTTCAGCCTATTTAACTAAATGCTAAAATGAATCTCTTGTATGCAGCATATTATATGCTGTTTTTCTTAAGCCAATTAGGCATTTAATTTTTTAAATATAATTTACTTAGTTTTTTATTTTTGAGATAGGTTCTCACTCTGTCAACCAGGCTGGTTTGCAATGGTTTGATGATGGCTCACAGCGGCTTCAACCTCCCAAACTCAGATGATCCTCTCGTTTCAGCCTCTCAGATAGCTGGGATACAAGTATGTGGCATCACATCTAACTAGTTTTTTTGTATTTTTTGTAGAGACACAGTTTTGCCATGTTGCCCACTCTGGTTTTGACCTTCTGAGATTAAGTGATCAGTCCACCTTGGCCTTCCAAAGTCCTGGGATTACATTTTTAAAAATTAAATAGTTTAATTAATTTGTATTTAAAATAATTGCTTAAAGAAATGTTTCTGTTACCAGTTTTATTATTATTGTTTTATGTGCTCTTATAGATATGTTTTTTCTCATTTCCTATTTTACCACCTTAAATTTTGTTTAATTTTATAGTGACATTTTGATTATTTTTCTATTTGTTTAGTGTACTTTCTATAAATATTATCTTCATAATCATCTTGAAAAGTGAAGATTACATAAAACATCTTAAAGTTAAAACAATATATTTTAATCTCATAACAACTTCAACTGAATACAAATACTATACCTCTACATTTTTATTAATATTATAAATTATATCTAATAACAGATTTATGCAGATTATATTTTGTTTTTCGTATTCTATGGAAGAAATTTAGGGATTTTATGCACCATCATTGTAATAGTAAAGGATTCTATGTGTGTCTGTATATTTACATTTAATAGAGAGCTTTATATTTACGTAGTCATGTAAATATAATTTTATTTTTATAAAATTTTTTTATATATTATAATTTTTACAAAAATTCATGCTGTGCAGAATTTTATTTTTTAATGTAATGGACTCATTGTAGCATTTCTTTGTTTTTATATGCAAAGTCTCACCATGTTCCTCAGGATGTTCTTGAACTCCTGGTCCCAAGTGATGTGACTGCCTGGGCCTCCTAAAACTGTCAGATGATAGGCATGAGCCCCTCTGCCTCGCCACCATGTAGCATTTTTTGTAGGACAGTGCTAGTCATGATGAACACTCTCACCTTTTGTTTTGGAAAGTATTTTTATCTTTTTTTGAAGTAAAATAATTTCAAATCAAGTATTATTGGTCAGGTATTATTTTATTACCTCAAAATTTGGGAAGAACTTAGTCTTTTTCATGTTCAAGTAAACTCTGTATTACTTTTTCCCTATAGACTTCTTCCAAGATTTTGTTCATGAGTATACAGATCGACTTGATGCTGTCCAATAAGTATTACATTCTACATTTTAAATTTGTTTTGCAATTTTATATTTTTGTATTATATTTTAGAACATGCCACCTCATACCAGTTAATTGTGTCTTGATTTTTCAGTTTATGTTATAATTGTGTATGACAATATTTAGTTCTGAACAATTTAACACAGTGTGGAGCAAAATCAAATATGAATCAGCCAAACATATATTGCCAATATTATTATCTCTATGTTTGTTTGCCTTTATAAATATTATCCCTGTGTTTTCTTTATAACTTGTATATTTGTTGTGTAGGTTTGTTGTTTAATCCAGTGCAGATGAGTAGTCACAAAAATTCTAATTTCAACATCCTATTTATTTGTGAATCCTCCATATCTTGTTTATTTGTGAATCTCTATTATTTTTCTGTGAAAGAAATACTTTTGGATTTGAAGATAATTTAAAAACTACCGGCAGGGTGTGGTGGCCTGTAATCCCAGCACTTTGGGAGACCAAGGTGGGTGGATCACCTGAGGTCAGTTTGAGACCAGCCTGGCCAAAGTGGTGAAAGTCCGTCTCTACTAAAAATACAAAAAAATTAGCTGGGCATGGTGGTGGGTACTAGTAGTTCAGCTACTCGGGAAGCTGAGGCAGGAGACTCGCTTGAACCCAGGAGGCAGAGACTGAAGTGAGCCAAGATCACGCCATTGTACTCCAGCTGGGCGACAAGAGCGAAACTCCGTCTCAAAAAACTATACTCATAACTAAATTTCTCTTCTAGCTACTATTGTTTTTACTTGTCAAAAACACATAATAATTTATAATAAAATTTTTTTTTTTTTTTTGAGACGGAGTCTGACTCTGTCGCCCAGGCTTGAGTGCAGTGGCCAGATCTCAGCTCACTGCAAGCTCCACCTCCCGGGTTTACGCCATTCTCCCGCCTCAGCCTCCCGAGTAGCTGGGACTACAGGCGCCCGCCACCTTGCCCGGCTAGTTTTTTGTATTTTTAGTAGAGACGGGGTTTCACCGTATTCGCCAGGATGGTCTCGATCTCCTGACCTCGTGATCCGCCCGTCTCGGTCTCCCAAAGTGCTGGGATTACAGGCTTGAGCCACCGGGCCCGGCCTAAAATATTTTCATATATTCAATTTAGTTATATTGACATCATTATGCAACATATTGCTGAAGCATTTTTATCTTGCAAAGCTAAATCTCAATACACATTGTACAACTACCAACTTTTCTAGTATTACAGCACTTTTGAAGCACCACTCTGTTTTGTGTTCCTAGTGGTGTAACTTCTTTATGTATCTCATACAATCTCTGTCTGTTTGTGGCTGGCTCATGTTACTTTGCAAAATATCATCAAGATTTATCTGTGTAGTTAGAATATTTTCTGCTTTTTGAAAACTGAGTGATATGATTGGGCGCGGTAGCTCACATCTGTAATCCCAGCACTTTGGGAGACCAAGGCTGGTGGATCACCTGAGGTTAAGAGTTCTAGACCAGCCTGGCCAACATGGTGAAACCCCATCTCAACTAAAAATACAGAAATTAGCTGGGTGTGGTGGTAGGTGCCTGTAATCCCAGCTACTCAGGGGGCCAAGGCAGGAGAATTACTTGAACCCGGGAAGCAGGGGTTGCAATAAGCTGAGATCATGCCATCGCACTCCAGCCTGGGGGACAAGAGTGAGACTTCGTCTCAAAAAAAAAAAAAAAAAAGAAAGAAAACTGAGTGATGTTCCAGTATTTTTACATTTCAAATTATATCTATTGAATAATTGGTGACAGAAATTAGTATTGTTTTTACCTATTGGCTTTCAGTAACAATGCTACAATTATTATGGGTATGTAAATGACTCTTTATATGACCATATATATTAAAGTTTATGTGTTGCATTCTATTTGATTTGTCTAGTTTTCAGCTTGATACTGATACTAAATTGTTTTAATTCTGTAGCTTTGTAATATGTTTTGAAATAAGGAATTATAATGCCTCCAACCTTTTTTTTTTTTTTTTGAAGATTGTTGGGTACTTTGTTGTCTCTTGCAACAGCACTCTTGAGTCTGCTATTACTATTTTTTCAAAAATGCAATGAGAAATTTGAAAAACATTGCATTCAATCTGTAGATTACATTAAATGATATAAACATCTATACAACATTAATTATTTTAATCTTTGAACAAGAGTATGCTTGAGTATATTGTTTAATTTCTATATATTTGAATTTTTCAGTTTTTTTCCATTGTTTTATATTCTTATTCCATTTTGTTCATAGAAAGTAATCCTTAAAATTTTAGGGTTTTTGTTGTTGTTGTTGTTGTTGTTTTTGAGACACTCTCAACTCTGTTGCCCAGGATTGGGGTGCAGTGGTGTGATCTTGGCTCACTGCAACTCCTGCCTCCTTGGTTCAAGCGATTCTCATGCTTCAACCTGCTGAGTATCTGGGATTATAGGCACATGCCACCAGGCCCAGTTAAGTTTTGTATTTTTGGTAGAGACAGGGTTTCGCCATGTTGACTAGGCTGGTCTCAAACTCCTGACCTCAGGTGATCTACCCGTCTCAGCCTCCCAAACTGCTGGGATTACAGACATGAGCCACCGTGCCTGGCCAAAGTTTCAGGGGTTTTTTTGTTGTTGTTGTTATTTGTTTGTTTGTTTTGAGACAGAGTCCTGCTCTGTTGCCAGACTGGAGTGCAGTGGTGTGATTTCTGCTCACTGCAACCTCCGCCTCCTGGGTCCAAGCGATTCTCCTGCCTCAGCCTCCCAAGTAGCTGGTATCACAGGCATGCACTACCATACCCGACTAATTTTGTATTTTCATGTTGGCCAGGCTGGTCTTGAACTCCTGACCTCAGATGATCCACCTGCCTCGGCCTCCCAAAGTGCTGGGATTACAGGTGTAAGCCACTGCGCCCAGCTCAAAATTTTAGTTTTGAAACACTTGTTGAGATTTATTTTTTGACCTAACCGGTGGTCTATCAAAAAGAGTGTTGTATGAGCTATTGCAAAGGGTGTGTTTCCTGATATTGAGAAGTGTTTTCTATATCTGTTAGAAATACTTGCTTTATACTGCTCTGAAGTCTACTGTTTCCTTACTAATATTATCTTGTTTTATTATTATCAGAGAACGTGAGGTATCAAAATATCCTACTATTATTATATTGTTTTCTATGTGTTTCTTCAATTATGTCAATATTTACCTTACATATTTGGAACTCTAAGGTGAGATACACGCACACACACACAAATATGCATATATACAAATTTTTCATAGGTTCCCCGTCAATCTATTATTGCTTAATGTCCTTCGTCTTTTGGAGTTTTGACTTCATATACATTTTATGTAATGTGAGTTTTTGACTTAAGATGTAGTTTGTGTAATACTACTTTGACCTTTTCTGCTCTCATTTGGTTAGTATTTGGATAAAATACCTACATCAATCTTGTCACTTTCAGGCTTTTTTTTATTATTAGTTCTAAACTGACTCTTGTAGAAAGACAAGTCGGGTCTTGAGTTTTAATGTTTTTTAATGAATCCCTTTATTGAAACTATGTCTCTTGATTAGAAAGCTAATTATACATATATGTAAGTAATTTTCTAAAAGACAAAGACTTCCTGTTATTTTATTAATTATTTTATTTGATTCTTGTATCTTTATCCCTCATTTCTCCCTTTCTGTCTTCCATTGTGTCTGTTTCATTAGTATTGATATGGTTTCACTTCTTTCTTATTCTCTTTTGGGTGTCTATACAGATATTTTCTTTGTGGTACCTTGGGGATTACATAAAACCTCTAAAAGATAAAATAGTATATATTTAATCTGGTGAAAAATGAACTGCAGTTATATACAAAAATTGTTCCCCATTACATCTGCCCTCAACTTTGTTATTGATATTGCTAATTATCTGTTGTATATTTATTAACAGATATTTACAATACTTTCTGCGCTTTTATTTTTCTAATTTTAGAGCATAATTATAAATGTTTTCTGTCCCATTATGAGAATGCTAAGGAATTCTATTTTTGTGTATGTATGTTTCCCAGGAACTTCGGTAGTTTTATATGATTTTGTGTTGTTTTCTAGCATCGTGTTATTTTCAGTGGAAGAAACTTTTTTCAGCATCTTTGATATATATATAGGTCATATGCAGTGCCAATATACTGTCTCAGGATTTGGTTATTTTAGAAGGTCTTTTTAAAATTTTTTTGGTAGGACATTTTTGCTGATGATTATTCTTTTCACCTGACAGCATTTTTTCTTCAGGACTTTGGCAATATCACACCGTTTTCTTCTGGCCTGCAAAATTTTCTTTTGAAAAACTCACTGTTTAGCGTGTCACTCTATGCTTATAAACGACACATCACTTTCATCTTGCAGTTCTTGAGATTCTCTTGTCTGTGACATTTTAAATTGTTCTTATGTGTTTTTTAAATAAATATCTTGTATGTGTATTTTAGTTTGTTGAACTTCTTTATTTTTATATCATTTTTTTCTTTTAGAATTGGTTAGTTATTATCTCTTTGTATTTTACCTCCACAATTACTGTTTTTTTTCTCATTTTTCTGATTTTCAATAGTTGTCTGTGCTGCTTTTACTCATTGAGTGTTATTCAACTTATTTTAAATTTCTAAAATTTATACATTTTTATTTTATAATGATTGCTTTCTGAAAATTTCATGATTTTTTTGATGGGACCATGTTGCCCTAGTATTTTGTATATATTGTAATCTTTGATTGAGACTTGGACATTAAAAAAAAAAAAAAGGTTCCTGTCACAGTCTTTACAATGTAGCTTTATTCTGGCATAGTCTGAAACCAGTTGTCATGGTTAGACATTCTGAGAGCCTTTTAAACATGTTCTTAAGAATGTGTCTTATCTGAAATGTTTTATTTTCTAGTTTAAAAAGTTTATTTGCATGACTTCTTCCTAGTTATCAATCACTTGCTACCCTTGTTCCCTGTCTGTGGTACTGCAGTCTCTGTGCTGCTGTAACATTTACCTTTGGTCTCAGCAGTCTCAAAGTGTTATTCCAAAGTATACTTTTTTTTTTTTCAACATTTTATTTAATGGGAGAATGAAACCAGTGTCTTGAAAGACCCCTAAAAGCCAGACATAAAAATGTATGTGCCAATATTTTTCTTTTAAATAGAAACAAGGAGTTGGCAATGTATACTTCTAAGGGCACTATGTTATACTGGGGAGAAGGAAGTGCTGTGTTGGGTTAATATAACAGATTTTTCTTTTTCTTCTATGTTGCTTTTTACATTGTGTTCACCTGGGGCACTTTGCACACTTAACTCATGTATAAATTTTCCAAAAATGTGTTTTGGTCAGTATGTTTTTGTTACATTTTATATGTTTTTGAATAAATTAGAGCCTGTGGTATTTTGCTATGTCATCTTGCTTAGGTAGTGTATACAGTTTTATAGGTTAGATTTGTAAAAAATATTTACCTGAGTCTAGTAAGTGGAGTAATTTGTTGTTTTAATTTCTTTTAGTTATGTGTTCTCATATTGCCGAAGACCTTTGGCCGGAGCAAGACATAAAAGATTTTCCCCAAAAAGTCATACTGAGGAGACATGATAAATGTGAACATGAGAATTTACAATTAAGAAAGGGCTGTAAAAGTGTGGATGAGTGTAAGGTGTGCAAAGGAGGTTATAATGGACTTAACCTATGTCTGATAACTACCCAGAACAAAATATATCAGTGTGATAAATATGTGAAAGTCTTCTATAAATTTTCAAATTCAGATAGACATAAGATAAGACATACTGAAAAGAAAACTTGCAAATGTAAAGAATGTGGCAAATCATTTTCCATGCTTTCACAACTAACTCAACATAAGAGAATTCATATTAAAGAGAATTCCCACAAATGTGAAGAATGTGGCAAAGCCTTTAACAAGTCCTCAGCCCTTACTCGACATAAGATGACTCATACTGGAGAGAAACCCTACAAATGTGAAGAGTGTGGAAAAACTTTTAACCGGCCTTCACACCTTACTCAACATAAGATAATTCATACTAGAGAGAAATCCTACAAATGTGAAGAGTGTGGCAAAGCCTTTAACCGGTCTTCACACCTTACTCAACATAAGATAATTCATAGTAGAGAGAAGCCCTACAAGTGTGATGAATGTTGCAAAGCCTTTGACTGGTCCTCAGCTCTCACTACTTTTACTCAACATAAGAGAATTCATACTGGAGAGAAACCCTACAAATGTGAAGAGTGTGGAAAAGCCTTTAAACAGTCCTCAGCCCTTACTCGACATAAGATGATTCATAGTGGAGAGAAACCCTACAAATGTGAAGAGTGTGGAAAAGCCTTTAACCGGTCTTCATACCTTATTCGACATAAGATAATTCATACTAGAGAGAAACCCTACAAATGTGAAGAGTGTGGTAAAGCCTTTAACCAGTCTTCACACCTTACTCAACATAAGTTAATTCATACTAGAGAGAAACCCTACAAATGTGAAGAGTGTGGTAAAGCCTTTAACCGTCTTCACACCTTACTCAACATAAGGTAATTCATACTAGAGAGAAACCCTACAAATGTGAAGAGTGTGGAAAAGCCTTTAACTGGTCTTCACACCTTACTCAACATAAGGTAATTCATACTGGAGAGAAACCCTACAAATGTGAAGAGTGTGGTAAAGCCTTTAACCAGTCTTCACACCTTACTCAACATAAGTTAATTCATACTGGGGAGAAGCCCTGCAAATGTGAAGAGTGTGGCAAAGCTTTTAACCGGTCTTCATACCTTACTCAACATAAGAGAATTCATACTGGAGAGAAACCCTACAAATGTGAAGAGTGTGGAAAAGCCTTTAACTGGTCTTCACATCTTACTAAACATAAGAGAATTCATACTAGACAGAAGGCCTACAAATGTGATGAATATTGCAAAGCCTTTAACTGGTCCTCAGCTCTTACTACCCTTATTCAACATAAGATAATTCATACTGGAGAGAAACCCTACAAGTGTGAAGAGTGTGGCAAAGCCTTTAACTGGTCTTCATACCTTATTAGACATAAGTTAATTCATACTGGGGAGACACCCTACAAATGTGCAGAATGTGGCAAACCTTTTAATCGTTTCTCATACCTTACCATACATAAGATAATTCATGCTGGAGAGAACCCCAACAAATGTAAAGAATGTGGCAAAGCTTGTAACCATTCCTCAAACCTTACGAAACATAATTCATAATGGAGAAAAACCCTACAAATGTGAAGAATGTGTCAAGGCTTTTAACTGTTCCTCAATCCTTACTAAACATAAAGGAATTCATAATAGAGAAGCCCTACAAATGTGAAGAACGTGGCCTGGCTTTTAACAAATCTTCAACATTCACTAAGCACAAAATAATTCATGCTGGAGAGAAATCCTTGAAATGTGATGAATGTGGCATAGCCTCTACCCAGTTCTCATTTCCTACTAAACATGAGAACTCATGTGGAAGATAAAGCCTACGAATGTGAAGAATGTGACAAAGCCTTTAAAAGTTCTCAACTCTTATTACACATAATTTATACTGGACAGAAATCCTAAAGTGTGAAGAATGTCACAAAGCCCTTAACAAGTCCTCAATTCTTAACAGATATAAGATGTTTCATACTGGAGCGAAACTACAATCCTGAATGATGTCACGGTGCTTTTCACAACACCTCAAACTTTTCTAAACATAAAAATAAAAAAAATTATACTAGTGCAAAACTCTAGAAATATAAAGAATGTGAAAAAACTTTTAAATGGTTTTCATACTTGATTGCAGATAAAATAATTTATACTGGAGAAAACTCCAAGTGTGAAGAATATAACTTTTAACCAGTGTTCATAGCTTATTGTACAGGAAAGCATTTATAGTTGAGAAATGGTGTACAAATATAAAGAATGTGGAAAAGTCATTAATATGTGCTCACATATTACACAACATCAGAGAGTTCATACTTAATAAAAGTATTATAAATACAATTACTTTCAAATGATCTGTCAGAAATAAAAGCCTTTAAAGTGAAGAAGAGTTTATTCTGAAGACAAACATTACAAATATAAAGGGGTTTATAGTGCTTTTACTTGTATCATTTTACTGTACACATTTTGTACTGGAGAATAACCCTGAAGCAGTTGCTAACATTTTGTTCAGCATTAGGAAATTTATATTGGAGAAGAATTCAGCAAATGTAATGAATTTGGAAAAACATTTTTTCCATAACTATAGCTTAGAAAATGCCAGAGCTCATACTAAAATATACTTTTGCAGATGCAATAAATACAAAGAAATATTTAATTCAAATTGAGTTTATATAATTATCAAGAGAATTAACAGTAGAAATAGCTAAGGCACTGACACTTCAGACATTGCACTAAATCAGACTGCTGTGTATAGAAAATCCAAAACTACAGTTGGTAAGTAAATTAATTTTACATAACTTTAAAATGAGTAGACATTTCTTTGAAAAGTCATAATTACATTCAAGTATACTTTTTTGATAAAATCATAAAACTTTTTTTTTTTTGAGACAGAGTCTTGCTCTGTCCCCCAGGCTGGAGTGCAGTGGCCAGATCTCAGCTCACTGCAAGCTCCGCCTCCCAGGTTTACGCCATTCTCCTGCCTCAGCCTCCCCAGTAGCTGGGACTACAGGCGCCCGCCAGCTCACCCGGCTAGTTTTTTGTATTTTTTGAATAGAGACGGGGTTTCACCGGGTTAGCCAGGATGGTCTCGATCTCCTGACCTCGTGATCCGCCCGTCTCGGCCTCCCAAAGTGCTGGGATTATAGGCTTGAGCCACCGCGCCCGGCCACCATAAAACTTTTTAAAAGTAAATAATGACGTTAAGTCAACTCTCAAATTACTTCATGCTAGTTCTT